>NW_020954592.1:7176041-7222675 GCF_900497805.2 Vombatus ursinus | reverse complement strand
TGTGTGTGTGTGTGTGTGTGTGTGTGTGTGTGTGTGTGTGTGTGTGTTATAGCAGGAACTCATGTACTTTAGGGACTTTTTGTCCCTATATCCATCAAACATCCAACAAAGCTATAAACAATTGGATAAAAGCAGAAAAAGGTAAGGATTCAAAAACGGCCAAATATCTACTTTGGGCCCAGGAATCCACTTCGACCAGAATTTGTGGAGCTCTCTGGAATTAATCAGTACTCAAGAGAAAGTCTGATGACCTAGGGGATATCACAGTAGAAGTAAAATTTATTGCTAGCCCCTATTACTACAAAGAGGCACTTAAGATAGGACCTGCCCTGTGTTCTTAATCTCTTTTCAAAGCTGGTTATAGGTGATCAGCCCTTTTTTTCCCCTAGAGTTCTGGAGCTCATCTGAAGCAATTAGGTGGCTAGAGTACTGATCCTGGAAAGAGGAAGGCCTGGGTGCAAATCTCTCCCTAGAAATACACTAGCTATGTGAATTGGGCAAGCCTCTTTTTACCTCAATTTCCTCAACTGTAAGATAGAAATAATAATAGTACCTACCTCCTAGGGTTATTGTACAGATCAAATAAAATAGCAAATGCTTGTTCCCTACCCCTGCTCCAGATTACATAACAGAAACTCTAGTCATATTTAAATAAGCAAGACTTCCCCCTTCCCTGAAATAGCCCCTTCATTGCCAGGCCTCTTCACTAACCAAAACTATTGAGTTCAGAAATTTTTACCAGGTAACTCCCAGGGTTGACATCTGGCTATTTTTCCCTTGTGTTCAGGGAGGAAATCAGTGGCCTTATAAGATTTCCTTCCAGTAGAAAAATACAAATTCTAAGACAGCACTCTTCCTTGACAGAAATGGAACAAGATGAACCCAGAAAAATATAAGTAAACTGCTGACACATATCTCAATACAGTGAGGCAGGCAGACTCTAAGAAGAACCTAAAAGTTGCTGCAGCAACTTTTCGGGAGTGCAAGGCCAGGTCTTCATTTAGGGTATCGTCTGAACCTGTGATTTCATTAGCATATGGAGCTCCCAGATAGGAAAACTCCACCTTCCAAAGCAGGTCAAACCTCCTTTTTACCTTCTAGTCTTAGAGAATTGTCAAAAGCTCTGTTCAGGTGAATGAGTTGACTGAGACAAGCAGTCAGCACCTGTCAGAGGCAGGGTTTGAGCCCAAGTCTCTCCAACCACTCTGCTAAGCTGCCTCTCCAAGGACTCGTTATTCTCTTTCTAATTAAGGCTTTCAAACAGTAATAGATTGCAACCTTTTGACGATGAGTATTTCTAACTAGCTAACTATACTACTAATAGCTCACACTTATATATTGCTTTATGGTTTATAAAGCAATTTCCTTACAAACCTATAAATACATGTGAAATTACCCTCATTTCAAAGAAGTGGATTGGTTTTGTAGTATGTAAGCAGCAGGTCCTGTACTTGAACTCAGGCCTTCTGACTCTAAACCTAGTATTTTTTTTTTATTAAAAAACAAACATACAAACAAAAATGTGTTGTGCTCTTAAAAACAACACCACCAATACATCACTGTTCCTTCCCAATGACACCCTTAGAACCCTTCCTTCTAACAACTAAGGACTATCAAGGAAAACACTGACCATGCCTGAAATATTGACACATTGGCCAGGCAGCTATTGGCAGCTATGGTCCGTCAGTTCTTGGCTTGAGGGGAGAGGGGCCTGCCTCACCCTCAAGTTTTCTGAAATCAAGATTGTTATTGTTGTTTAGTCATGTCAAGACTCTTTTTTTGTTTTTGTTTTTGTTTTTTTTTTGATGAAGATGTTGAAGTGGTTTACCATTTCCTTCTCCAGCTCCTTTTACAGATTGAGAATACTGAGGTAAACAGAGTTAAGTGACTTACCTAGAGTCACACAGCCAGTAAATGTCTAAGGAAGGATTTGAATTCAAAATGAGGACTCTTCCTGACTCCAAGGCCACTGCTCTAACCATTATGCGGCTTAGCTGCCAAAGTCAGGCTTAGCGACTTCATTGATTAGGGTTCTGAAGTCTTTCGGTGTCGTTTTTCCTTTACATTATCGTGATCAATGTAAATGGTTTTACTTCTTTTGCTGTACATCAAGTTTCTTTGGGATTTCCGGTGCCCTTTCCACAAATAATAATAATAATAGGATCTTTCATTGATATTACCTTTTTTGGTTTGGAAAGTAATTTATATGTACTATCTTGTATAAGCTAGATTCAGCAAGGACATTAAAACTCAATTTATGAACAAATAAACTGAAGTTAAGATATGAAAAAGCAGAATATTAAAGTCTCAAATTTGTAGGTAAAATAGAATTAAAAGCCTATTTTACCAATAAAAATTCAAATTAAAATGATAGAGTAGCTGAAATAACTATGACACCAACTTAAGCCACTATCCATTGATCCCAATGGACTAACATAAAACAAAATATTCAAAGACCTCCTAATAATTTTTTGATTCTTTGGATCCCTATAATTTAGAGCAGTTTAATTTCATCCTGGAGTCCTTGAAGCTATATGTTACTTATTTGTCATTATTTAATGTGACAACTGTGGCTTTGACTTGTTTTCGCTTTTTGATAGAGGGACACTATTTATGAATGACAACTATAATTTATATAAAACTGAGCAGTTGTAGACAACTGCTTAGAATTTTCTAGCAGTCCCTTGGAAAGTCATATAAACCATTGAATCCAGAGTCAGCCATGAGACCTTCAGTTATCTAAATCCCAATATT
Source organism: Vombatus ursinus (assembly GCF_900497805.2). Lineage (NCBI taxonomy): Eukaryota > Metazoa > Chordata > Mammalia > Diprotodontia > Vombatidae > Vombatus > Vombatus ursinus. Next base: position 7,219,921 of record NW_020954592.1, on the reverse strand, counting down.
ATCATTAAAATAATTTTCTTGTACTCATAGTATTGTGAAGAAATTGCTTTATAGGACAGGTGAAGTGGCTCATGACTATAATCCTTAGCAATTTGAGAAAGTGTGATAAAAAATATCTGGGTGAAAGTCAAAGGAAGGAAAACCAAATGATTTTTTTTCATTGGAATATACTATAGACCAGAAGTTTCAAACACAGGACCTGAACTAGATTAAAATGTAATTGGGAAATAGTTAATAAAATAAATAAAAATATAATAAAATATAGGTAATATTACACTTTAAAACTAAGTAAGTAAAGTAAATCCTGCAGGAATACTTATGTCTGGTTTAGTAGCCTCCCCCTTCTCCCCTGCCCCATTTCTATTTGAGTTTTATAGCACTGGGCTAGATGTTCCTTCCAGTTCTAAATCGTTGATCCTAAAAAGTTTGAAAAACCATCTTCCTCACCAAATTTAGAACTAGTCATGTGAATTACTCAAATATTTTCTTTCTTAAAAAATGGATAAATACCCAGGGCCTGCCTTTCACAATGTAGATTATGAAGGCACCATTTTAATGTGATTTAAAGAATACTTTTATATATAATTTTCATATTTTAAAACACTAGTATTAATAATTTATCATCTTCCCCCCACTCCTTCTCACTGCTTTCTTAAACTCAAGGGAAAAGTCACACTCCATTTAACACTGTAAGTTTCACTTCTCTGTAAAATGAAAGTTCTGAAGATGTCCTTGACAGGAAATGCAAACTTATTTGAAAAAAAAAAAAAGCCTATTTTTGTCAAGAGCTGGTCCAAAGAACAGGGTAGAATTGATCAGAAGATTCCATAGGGATCATTGGCTTAGAAGAAGGCCACTGATATGAAGCATCAAGTATGTGACCTGCTTAAGAAGAGAATTGATTAAAGTCAACAGGATAGAGTTTGTCCAATTTCCCTATTATGCTTAAATCAGATGGGTATTGTGAAAGATTTCCCAGGTCCTATATGGGTATGTTGACTGTAGGAAATTTACTTCTCTATACTTGGAGTAGTGACCAGCCCCCTAAATTTATTTAGTTGTTGTTTAGTCATTTTTCAGTCACATCCAACACTCTGTGACCCCATTTGTGGTTTTCTTGGCAAAGATACTGGATTGGTTTGCCATTTCCTTCTCCAGCTCATTTTACAGATGACAAAACTGAGGGAAATGGGGTTAAGTGACTTTCCCAGGGTCGCACAGCCAATAAGTGTCTGAAGCTGGAGTTGAGCCCACAGAGATAAGTATTTCTGATTCCAGGCCTGGCTCTCTATTTACTGTGCCACCTAGATTTAGAGTCAGGGTTCAGATCCTACCTCTGACACTGCTTATGTGGCCACAGGCAATTTCACATGACCACTCTGAGCCCCTCGTTCCTCAGCGGCAAAGATGAGGAGGTCGGCCTATGAGATCTCCAAGGTTCCTTCCAGTGTGAACCTCTGATGTTTGACAAAATGGGTGACTGCCCTGACCAACATGGTGCTCATTTTCCTACCAAGATGTCTCAGAGCACTGCAGGTACCATCATGGAACATCTGTTAAATGCTCAGCAAGCTGTGTCCCTGATTTCTTCATCTGTAAAATGTGCTTGATGAAATCCACAGTACCTACCTCACAGGATTGTGGGAAGGCTTGAATCGGTACTTTGCAAGCCTTAAAGTGCTAAATAAATATCAATTATTATTATTATTATAACTAGGTCCCTATTGGTACAAATAATGAATGTGAAGTGATTGTATTATTCAAATTTGTACTGCACATTTCTATTGGGCTGGAACTAATGACTGTATTTTACATAGTTATAACTTCAAATAGTGTGGATTAGAATGTGTTCACAGTATTCATTATTTGCATTATTTGTCCTGATTAAGACCTAGTTGTACATGAAATCCAATGCTTAGCACACAGTACCTGGCACATAGTAGGTACTTAATAAATATTGATTGGTTATTGATTGATTGCTTCATTTGATAATTTTTCAAGGAATTCCACAACAATGGAATCGAATGCTTCTATATGGAAATTATAAATGGCCTGGATGATATCTCCTTTTAGTTTTACTTGGGTCTTGGAAATGGAACTAGCTTATTTTCATGATATTTTCACTACACAGGAACAGATGTCATTTGTAAAACGTTTTAAGGTTTGCAAATCTTTTTACATAGATAAACAACAACAAACCTTTGGAGTATGAGTGCCACTATTATACCCATCTTACAGATAAGGAAACTGAGGCTCAGAGGTTGAGTGACCAAGGTCACAGAGCTTACAAGTGTCTAAGGTGGGATTCAAACCAGTTTCCTGATTCTGAATCCATCAACCATTTTATCCAATATGTGATTCTGCCTCAGTCATTCTGCAGTGTAGGAGAGTAGAAAGGACGCTGACCTTAGAATCAAAACTTTCATTCTGATCTTACCACTAAGAAGAAATGGGCAAATCACACCTCTCTAGATTTCAATTTTCCTTTGCAAAATGAGTAGTTTAACTTAATGAACCCTAAGGTCTTTCGTAGAACCAAAATTGTACAAGTCTAAGTATTTCTTGGATATGTGGCAGGCACAAAGAGATATAAAAGCAACAAACATATCTCTTACCCTCAAGTAGCTTAGTATTTATGTCAAGTTCTGTTACAGTCTATGAAAGAAGATTGGTTTTTAAATCTAATTCCTTGTTGTTGTTTGGTTGTTTTCAGTTGTGTCTGACTCTTTGTGACCCCATTTTTTTTTTTTTTTGGTGAGGCAATTGGGGTTAAGTGACTTGCTCAGGGTCACACAGTTAGTAAATGTCAAGTGTCTGGTCTGACCCATTTGGGGTTTTCTTGGCAAAACACATTGGAGTAGTTTGCCATTTCCTTCTCCAGCTCATTTTAGGGAGGAGGAAACTAAAACAAACAGGATTAAGTGACTTGCCCAGGGTCACACAGCTAGTAAATGTTTGAGGCTGGATTTGAACTCCAGGCCCAGCACTCTATCCACTGTACCACCTAGTTGCCCATAATTCCTTGTTGGCCCTATCTTATTGTCTTTGTTTTGTAATGCTGTACACAACAGCTCCATTTATGAGAAACAAAAGTAGGCTATGGTCAACCAAGATGGGAAACAGGAGGATTGATGCAAGGAGGGTACTTGAAATTTAGAAAGACCTGAATTTGAATGGTGACTCCAACACTTAACTAGTTGTGTGGATGTACAGAATCACTTAACTTCAATCCTGGGGTAGCCACAGGTAACCTCTGAGTACAAATCTGGTGTGGTAGCTCATTGGAGGTGCTAAGATCTATCCTAGGATGAGGTGAATCCAGTGTGATTCAGTTTGGGTCCCTGCACTGCTGTGGAAACTATAGATGGACAATGCCTAAGGGAAAAGACTCATTGAAAAGGAGTCTTAGCAACGGGGATAGATTTGGATTTTTATTAAGAGCTCCAGGAAGTCAAAGGCTTCTGGGTATCCTGCAAATTTCAGGGAAGGGATTTGCCATTTAGTCATTAAAAGATGAATGACTGTTATGAAGTGGCAAAAGTTACCTATAGAAATTGATAAGGGAGGAATGAGCCTTTTTGTTTAGTTTTAGAGGAATCAGCAAACCAATTCCTTGTCTTGAATATGACTGCACTACAGATATCAAGTATGCTTAATGAAAGGGCTCTAGCAGGGCTCTAAGATGGGTTATTGGCTTCATCCTACATTTCTGTAGGGAACCTTCCTTCTTAACTCCTCCTGGAAAGGCAGACGCAGTGACAAGAAGCTAGGTTTGATTCTGCAGCGGGCAGGTAGGCTGTTTGCGGAATGTTACATTGGCCCTAAAATGAGCAGATCTGCTTTTAAATCCTACCTCTATGCTTGTACTTATGTGACCTTGGCAAGTCCTTGGACCAGCATTTTGCTCTTCTGTGAAATGAGAAAGTTCAATTTGATGACTTCAGAGGTCCTGCCTAGTTCTAAAACTATGTATGATCCTATGATCTCCGACAGTGACACAATATATCTGTGATCGTGTGAAAATCACTTAAGTTTGTGGGCTTCTGTTTCTTCATCTGCAAAACAAGGATAATCACATTTGCAATACCTGACTCACAGGCTATTGTAAGAAATGTGCTTTTTTTTTTTTTTTAAGCCCTATATGCACGTATAGGGCAGCTAGGTGTCATAGTGGGATAGAGTGCTGGGCTTGGAGCCAGGAAGACTCATATTTGTGAGTTCAAATCTGGCCTCAGACAATAAAACAAAATACACATATGCTAATTATTTCGAGGCAGCTAGGTGGCACAACAGATAGAGTGCCAAGCCTCTAATGGTTAGAAGATCTGGGTAGAAGGTAGAAGACCTGGGTTCAAGTCTGGTCTTAGACACTAACTGTGTGACTCTGGGTGAGACATCTATTCTGCTATCTCAGTTTCCTTGTCAGTAAAATGGGGATCATAATAGCACTAACCTTGCAAGGTGGTTGTGAGGATCAAATGAGATAGTATTTGTAAAGTGCTTAGCACAGTGCCCGGCACATAGCAGCCACTCTATAAATGCTTATTCTCCTCCCCTAATTATTGAATGGTCAACTCTTGTCTCTTCCCAACAATACTGCGCCATTCTCTGTGTATTTACTGCTACCACACATACTACTAATTATAGCTTCATTTTCCATCAGCAGCTTAGCTTGGTTTTCACTCTTCTAACATCATGGCACCCCTCAAGGATAAGCTGGTCATCTGAAATCTCATCACCATGCACATTGACTCAGTTTTTGATACTCAACATCTCTTCATTTCTTGTAGTTGTCTCTGCCCTCTGCCTGGAGAGCTAGAGGCTACAGCAATAACTCTGAACGCCTTCCTTTATTGAGGGTTCAGACCTTTCCAGCTAAACGCTTTATTTTCCATCAACTGCTTTACTTGGTTTCAGTTCCACGAACATCATGTCCCCATACCAAGTACCCCCTGGGGTCCCCCCACCTCTCATTCCTTTTCAGTTTCCTTTTTATGTATTGTCTTCTCCTATTAGATTGTAAGCTTCTTGAGGGCAGGGGCTGTCTTTCTTTTTCTTTTTGTATTCCCAGCACTTAGCACAGTGCCCGGCACATAGCAGATTATTAATTTATGTTCATTGAATTGAATTGAATCATATCTATAAGTCTGCCTGAATTTCGAACAGCAGATTTGGGACCCTAAAGTTTTCATATTCATACATACGAACTTGAGAGGGAGGATGGCATAGTAGGTAGAGGGCTTCAGAGTCAGGACAATCTGGGTTCTAACTTCTCTCACCTCTGGCACCTAACTGTGGCTGAGTCACTCACCATATCAATGTTTCAGGCCACTCTCTCAGACTATAAATTGTTGCTGTTGCAGGTGTGGACTCACATTGGTAGAGGGAATGTTGTCACTTTAAGCACCCTTATACCAAAGAAATCAAAGATCTAAAGCAATAACAACAGAATTCCCTTAGATGCTTATATAAGCAACAATAATAATAGGTAGTATTTATATAGCACTTTAAAGTTTGCACAGCTCTTTCCATATATTATCTAATTTCCTTCTCACAACCTTGGGGGGTAGGTGCTATTATTCTCCCTCTGTTACAGAGAAGAAAACTGAGATTAATTAAGTCTCAGTTAAGAGAACTTGTCATTTGCCCAAGATCACATAGCTAGTCAGTGACCAAGGCAGGATTTGAATTCAGGTCTTTCTGATGCCAAGGAAAAACTGTTTATGCTCTTGTTGATCCATCACTAAAAAAAGATGTTTCATGTATGAGCTTTGTTTAATCAGAGACTCAGAGCATAAGAGATGATGCCCTTGCCCTTCTTTTGTACTGAATGAGCACCACCCTAAGGTTATTTGATTGGAGAAAGAAGTATTTGTCCTTCAAAGACAAAGTGAGGTTACCTTCTCTTTCAATTCCAAATTACTCATGAGATCTCTCTCTTTTCTTTAAAAAGCTTGAGTAGTTTGACCCCCTCCCTCCTGTCATACACGTCCTAAGGGGTTTTCTTTTTGTTAAAAAGAAATAAACAAACAAAATATGTGGATAGAGTGCCTGGAGTTAGGAAGACCTTATCATATCCAGGCCTCAGACCCTTACAAGCTGTGTGACCCTGAGCAAGTCACTTAACTTTCTTTATCTCAGTTTTCTCATCTGTAAAATGAGCTGGAGAAAGAAATGGCAAACCCCCACACCATGAAAACCCCAAATGGGTCATGAAGAGTCGGGCACGACTGAATACCAACAAAAGTAAAACAACTTTAGCGTGGATTGGTTATAAAACGGTAAGGAGGAAAACTGGCTACTCCCCCTTAAATGGCCCCCACCCTTGAAATGCTGCTGCTGCTACCCTCACTTCCACTTCTCAGGAGAGGATGTTTGTGAGCATTGGTGGGAAGGAACACTGGAGAAAGACACTCAGCTGATCCAGTCTTTCAGTCTATTTCTTCCATTTTAGCTTAAGGGAAAAAGGACTGTGTCCATTAAGCTTGATCTCTCTTTGCCTTTGAGAGATTTATCACAAGTAACAGTTGACTAGATTCTCTCTCTTAAGGCTCCTGAGTCCCCAGCAAGTGGGAAAGAGAAAATGTTTCTCTGCCCAGATGATTCAGATACAGCATCTCCTCTATCACATGTTTGCTACTGTCCTTCCCTTTTTTGGGACTCCCCAGTGACAAAAAGAAAATACATAGAAACAAAAAAATTAAAAATACACAGAAACTAAAGCAGTTACGGTATGATTGATTAAATTTTTGTTTGTCAGCCATTCAGTTATGATACTAATTAAAACAGGAAATATAAATTAAACTTAAAGAATAGGAAAACCATTATTATATTGTTATTCTCTGCCCTCTCAAATAAAGAAAAGGAGAGGAGACAGGAACATTTATTTCATTGTCTCCTGCTAGTTTTCTGAATGACAGTCATCATCCACCAGCACCTCAAATGCTCTGACTCTCCCATCTGGCCATTAAAGGTAGAAGTGGTTGTGGCTGCTAGGTTGTCCTGTCACCCAGCTTCTCTGTCTAATCTCCCTCAGTTTCTTGACTTGCATCCCAAACCAAAAGCAAAAACACATTTCTCAAACTGCCCCAACCAGTGTATGGTTCAAAACTCTGTATCCCTGAGGAATTGTGTTTGATCTTCTTTGGTAAGAGCCTCTCTGTCTCTTCCAGAGCATAGCAAAAAGCAACAGTGTCCCTTTGAGATATCTCTCTTTTAGGTCTATTGGATAGGAAATACAAAATAATTATGTTTTATCAGCCTATCTTTGTTACATTTATTTTTGCATTAATGAACTGATCCTAATTTTAATTTAATTTGGGGTGTAGGGGGAGAGAGAGACACACAGAGGGACAGAGACAGATAGAGAGGAGAAGAAGAAGGAGGAGGAGGAGGAGGAGGAGGGAAGGAGAAGGAGAAGGAGAAGCCGGAGGAGGAGAAGGAAAAGGTGGTAGCGATAGAAATTTGATAGAGGAGATGCTTATCTGAATCATCTGGACAGAAAAAACTTTTTCTCTTTCCCACTTGCTGGGGGCTCAGGACCCATAAGAGAGAGAATCTAATCAATTGTTACATGTGATAAATCTCTCAAAGGCAAAGAGGGAACAACTTGGTGGATGCAGTCCTGTTTTTCTTCAAGTTAAGACTAATGACTTAAAGAAGGAGAAGGAGGGAGAGACAGACAGACAGTGACAGAAAGAAAGAAAGGGAGACATAGAGAAGAGACAGAGAAAGTGGGAGAGAGACAAAAGGGGGGTCAAGAGGAGGAGAGAGACAGAGGCAGAGACTGATGATTTAAGTTGTGTCAGGCACTAAGCTAAAAACTAGAAATGCAAATACAATTACCCAAGATAGTTTTGTTGTCAGTGAGCTCACATTCTTATTTCAGAAGACACACATAATAGGGAGATAGAAAGTCAGAAGAGAGAGGCAGAGACAGAGAGAGAGAGAGAGAGAGAGAGAAAGAGAGAGAAAACAGAGAGAGAGAGAGAGAGAGAGAGAGAGAGAGAGAGAGAGAGAGAGAGAGTGTGCGTGTGTGTGTGTGTGTGTGTGTTGTCCCCCATCTCCTCCCACCTCCCCACAGTGAATTGAGCACAACTGAGACTCATCACAATAATGGTTTGTAATAGGGAGTCACCAATGTGGAGAGCAGACCTGGGGGGTGGAGGAGGTTTCTAATTACAATATTCCTTATTTACCTTTGAGAAAGCTCAGTTATTAAGCAGAGTAGAGCAGGGGGAAAAGTATTGAATTAGGAATAAGAATACTTGTGTTCAAAAGCTACTCCAAGGGACCTTTCTCAGGCATTCCTCAGGGATTACTTTTCTGGATGATGAAAATAGGATGGGCTGGAAGTAGGTCATGTGTGTGTGTGTGTGTGTGTGTGTGTGTGTGTGTACTATTATCTGGGTCCTCATGCCTACCAACCTATTGGTGGCAGCTGATCAGCAGCTGTGTCATTGGGGGTAAAGATGGTGGGCTGAACCAATTCAATTCATTTAAATTCAATAAACATTAAAAGTCAACCAGTAAACAGAAGGGGGTAAGTTTGAAATTTTAATTTTAGTTGTATTGGAACCATCAGCTAAATTTGAAGTTGTTATTCATTATTCACCTTCCAATAAACAAAAGACTGTCTCTTCTTCCCAATAAAAGCCTCACTCCAAAATATCTGATTTATAGAGCAAAACACAGGCCCCTGTTGTTATTTTAGGCCATGAATACTGAAAATAACAAGATCCAGCATGGTTTCTAGGAGAGGAAGCATTCTTCCTTGTTAAGCTGACCTGCATTTCTGTTTTAACAACTTCACTCTTTTGCTGTCCGGACTAGAACCATTGCAGAAATAATCACAGATGGACATCTGTTGGCTGCCCCGCCTCGTTGCTTAAAATCTTCATCTGCACCCTAGAGTCTCACTAGGAAAAAGACAGTAAAAAGGGTAATTTTAACTCACTTTTAGAAGAGGGAGTTAGTACAAGGAAGAGCAGCCAGTGGCTAATTTCTATATGGTAAACAAGTATTCTGGGCCCTACTATGCTCTGACCATTGCCCATGGTCCAGAAGCTTAATGAGCACCTTCATTGTTGTGGGAGGATGAGAGCAATCATAGCACAGACCTTTGTCAGGAAAAGGAATTGTTCTATTATTTGACTAAATAAGAAAGTACTTCCCTGGAAAGCTCCAGCCAGCTTAGTGTATGAAATTTAGATTACCATTTGGATTACAGATGCTTTTCATGCAACCTTTTCACTCTGGCAAGAAAAAACAAATGAAGAGCCTAGTGATTAGTCTGCATAGCACGTTAAAAATGTGTTATTTAAGGTCCACAGTTAAGATGTATAACCTAAAATCTAGCCCCTTTGGTTTGAAATTGGTTGTGTAATTACATTTCTTGACATAAAAATTCATGTACCCTTCTAATGTGGAATCATTAAAAATAAAAGATTTTTTTGGGAGTCAACAAAATGTATATAACTTGGAGTTGGAATTTGCTGTAAAAGGACTTGACCAAACAGCTTGTGTTAATCCTGCGATAATCCTGAACTACTGATTATGAGGATGGCTAGATGGCTCAGTGGATAGAGTACTGGGACTAGAGTCAGGAAGACTCATCTTCCTGAGTTCAAATCTGACCTCAAATACTTAACTAGCTGTGTGACCTTGGGCAAGTCACTTAACCTTTTGCCTCAGTTTCCTCATCCGTAAAATGAGTTGGAGAAGGAAATGGCAAACTACTCCTGTATCTTTGCCAACAAAATCCCAAATGGGGTCATAAAAAGTTGGAAATGGACTGAATAACAAAAGCTAGTTATGAGGAAGATGGAAAGGAGAGCAGGTCTAAAACTAGAAGGAACCTCTCATAGACCACCTCTGATTCCAGAACTTGTGTTTTTTTCCTCTGTGCATGTTTGCTGTGCCACAGCTTGCTGTGTGAGTTTGGTTAAGTCACTCACCCTCTTTAAGATTCAATTTCCTCATCAGTAAAGTGAATAGGTTGGGCTCAATGATCTCTGAAGACCCTTCCAGCTCAAGGAACTAAGACTCTATCCTACTGACTGAAGAGAAGGGAAGCTTTGTCCATTGACACAACCTCTCAGACGAGCTCACTGTCAGAGGGTTTTATTCAATTGAGTCTGACAGAATCACCCAGTCGGTCAAGAATCATTTATTAGACTACCTAATAGGCACTGTGCTAAGCTCTATGTATATAGGCATACTTCATTTTATTGCACTTCACTTTTTTGTGTTTTTTACAAATTAAAAATGTGTGGCAGCCCTACATCAAACAAATCTATGGGCACCATTTTTCCCACAGCACGTGCTCATATAGTGTCTCTGTGTCATATCTCGTAATTCTTACACTACTTCATTATCATTATATTTGTTTTGGTGATTTGTGATTAATGAACTTTAATGTTATTATTGTATTTGTTTTGGGGTACCACAAACTGCACCCATATAAAATGGTGAACTTATTTGATAAACGTTATGTGTGTTCTGACTGTTTCATCAACAGACTTTCCCCCCATTTCTCTCTCTCTCAAGCCTCCCTAGACAAAACAATATTGAAATTATGCCAGTTAATAACCCTACAATGACTTCTAAGTGTTCAAGTGAAAAGAAGAGTTAATCAATAAGGCAAACTTCATTGTTGTCTTATTTTAAGAAATTGCCACAACCTCCCCAACCTTCAGCAGCCATCAACATCAAGGCAAGACTCTTCACCAGCAAAAAGATTATGACTCACTGAAGGCTCAGATGATGGTTAGAACAATAAGGTATTTTTTAATTAAGGTATGTACATTTTTTAGATATAATGTTGTTTCATACTTAATAGACTACAGTATAGTATAAACATTACTTTCATATGTACTGGGTAACCAAAAATTTGTGTAACTTGCTTTATTGCAATATTTACTTCATTATGGTGCTCTGGAATTAAACTCACAATATCTATAAGGTATGCCTGTACAACAAAAGTACAAAACTTGGGTCCCTGTTTTGAAAGAGCTCACATTCTAAACTGGAGAGTCAATATGCAAGCAACTACATACACTTAAGATATATGCTGTGTAAGTGGGATATAATCGTAAAGGGAAAGCACTTGGGGAAGTAGAAAAGACCGGGAAAGACCTCTTGAGGAAAGTGGGGTTTGAGATGAGTCTTGAAAGAAGCCAGGGAAAGGGACCAGGTAAGGAGGGAGAACACTTAAGGAATGGGGGACAGCCACTGAAAAGGTATGAGTTGAGACATGGAGTGCCTAGTGATGAAGCAGGAAAGACTAGTGTTGCTGGATCGTGGAGTATTTGCAGGGAAGTAAAGTGTAAGAAGACTAGAAAGGTAGGAAAGGACCAGATTATAAAGGTCTATAAATGCCAAACAGTTTCTATTTGATCCTGGAGGTAATGGGGAGCCACTGGAGTTTATTGAGTAGGAGGGTGACATGGTCAGAACTGTACTTCGGGAAGATCGTGTTGGCAGTTGAGTGGAGGATGTATTAGAGTGGAGAGAGACTTGAGGTAAGGAGGCCATCCAGAAAACCATTGCAATAGTCCCTTTGTCAGGTGCTCAAGACCTGTACCGGCGTGGGCAGCTGTCAAAAGAAGAGAATATTGAGGAGAGATTTTGAGAAGGCAGAAACAATACGTGGCAACAGAATAGATTATATGGGGTGAGTGTGAGTGAGGAATAAAAGAGAACACCAAAATTTAGAACCTGGGTAACTTGAAGGACAGTGGTACCCTTAAAAATAATAGAAAAGTTTGGAAGACGGAAAGATTTTGGGGAAAGAAAATGGATTCTATAAAAGGAGTTCCAAATGGTGGGTGGGATGAGCCTGAGAGGGCTTGAAGCAGAACCAAAAAAGAGAGACAATAATAAGCCCTTGGTGGACGGAACCATGTAGCGTGTCAGGTCAGGGAGAAGAGCCCCAGACTATATGTTGTGGAAAAGGGAGAGAGGCACTGAAACACAACCTTTCAGACTTGTTCAAAACCATCTTTGGATCTTTCCCTTACCTTCACTGACATTATACCTACCACCAAGAAAGAAAAATTCTTCCTTCAGTATACTTCCTAATTCTTCACCTTCATTTCCATAGTTTAAGGCCTCAATACTCCCAAAAGCCTTCTGGAAAGTTTTCTTTTTCCTGCAAAAATAGCTTGCAATCCATCCTATTTACTGCTGCTAGATGTGACCTGCCTTACACACTATTTTTATTGCATTAATACCCTGTTCAAGCTAGGTGGTGCAGTGTATAGAGCACCTGGAGTCAGGAAGACCTGAATTCAAATCTGGCCTCAGGCACTTAATAGCTATGTGACCCTGGGCAAGTCACTAAATCCTGTTTGCCTCAGTTTCCTCATCTGTAAAATGAGCTGGAGAAGGAAATGGCAAAACCACTCCAGTATCTTTGCCAAGAAAACCCCAAATGGGGTGACAAAGAGTCAGCATGACTGAACAACAAGCACCTATAATGGCTTTCCCTTGGCCAGAACATCCTTCCTATCTATCTTTAGCTCTATCATCTATCTATCACTTATCTTCTATCTTTTTATATCTGTATCTATTTATCTATTATCTCTATCATCATTCTATCTATATCTATCATTTATCTTCTATTTCTCTATGTCTATATCTATATCATCATTCTATCTAGATCTCTATCATTAATCTTCTATCTCTCGATATCTGTCTCTATAGAGATAGTCTTCCTCTCTCTATCCATCCATCCATCCGTCCATTATCTTCTTTCTCTATACAACTATTTATGTTTCTATCATCATTCTATCTATACCTCTATCATTTATCTTCATATCTCTAATGATATCCTTCTGTCTCTCCGTTTCTCTATATATCTATCATCATTCTATTTATTTCTTTCATTTAACTTCTGTTTCTCTATCTATATCTGTCTCTATCTATCTACCTATTATCAAGCAACAAACACTTATTAAGCATCTACTATATGCCTGACCCCCATGCTAAGCACTGAGATTGTTTTTGTAACAAAAGTAAAACCATCCCTGCAGAATTCACTCTTAGAGTTTGGTTGGGATAGGGAATCAGGAAAGGCCTCAAGAAGAAGGTAGCACTTCAGCTGAGACTGGAAGGAAACTAGGGATTCTAAGAGGCTGAAGTTAAGGAGAGACAGAATTCCAAGGCAAGGGGGACAACCAGTGGAAAAAAGCATGGAAGCAATAGATGATACACTGTAATATGAGGAACAGTACAAAGGCCAGTCTTTATCATGGAATATTATTGTGCTATAAGAAATGACAAGCTGCTAAATCACTATTGATTAAAGAAATGCAAATCAAAACAACTCTGAGGTACTACATCACACCTATCAGATTGGTCAACATGACAAAACAGGAAAATGATAAATGTTGGAGAAGGTGTGGGAAAATTGGAACACTAATGCATTGTTGGTGGAATTGTGAAATGATTCAACATTTTGGAGAACATTTTGGAATTATGCCCAAAGGGCTATAAAAATGTGCATACCCTTTGGCCCAGCAATAACACTTCTAGGGCTGTATCCCAAAGAGATCATACAAATGGAAGAAGGACCCACATGTACAAAAATATTTATAGCATCTCTTTTTGTGGTGGCAAAGAATTGGAAATTGAGAGGATGCCCATCAATTGGGGAATGGCTGAACATGTGGTATATGAATGTAATTATTGTGCTATAAGAAATGATGAGCAGGCAGACTTCAGAAAAAGCTGAAAAGACTTGTATGGTCTTATGCTGAGTGAAATGAGCAGAACCAAAAGAATGTTGTACACAACAACAGCCATGTTGTCCAATGACTAATATTGATAAACTTAACCCTTCCCAGCAATACAAGGATCTAAGACATCTCCAAAGGCCTCGTGATGGAAAATGCTATCCACATCCAAAGAAAGAACTATGGAGTTTGAATGTAGATCGAAACATAACTATTTGCTGTTTTTTTTTCTTCTGTTGAGTTTTGTTTCCTCTTTCTGGTGGTTCCTCTTACTGGTTCTAATTCTTACTTACAACATCACTAATGTGAAAATATGTTTAATAGAAATGTATATGTATACCCCATATCAGATTGTGCGCTTGGGGAGGGTGGTGGGGAGAAAAATTTGAAACTCAAAAGCTTATGGAAGTGATTGTTGATAAATCAAAATAAATTAATTTAAAAAAAGAAAAGAAATGACAATCAGGCTGATTTCAGAAAAACCTGGAAAGATGTACATGAACTGATACAAAGTGAAGTGAACAGAGCCAGAAAAACATTGTACACAGCAACAGCAACATTGGGCAATGATCAACTGTCAATGACTTAGCTGTTCTCAGCAATACAATAATCTAAGACAATTCCAAAGTACTTATGATGAAAAATGCTATCCCCATCCAGAGGAAGAACTGTTGCAGTCTGAATGTAGATTGAAGCATACTGTTTTTCACTTTATTTTTTTCAAGTGTTTTTTTTTCTTTTGGTCTGTGTCTTTTTTCACAAAATGACTAATATGGAAATGTTCTGCATGATTGCACATATATAACCTATATCAAATTGCTTAACATCTCAGGGAGGTGGGAGGTGAGGGAGAGAGGGAGAAAATTTGGAACTCAAAATTAAAATAAAATTAACGTTAAAATTGTCTTTACATGTAATTGGAAAAAAGACTTCTTTTTTTTTAAAAAAAGGTCAATCTTGCTGCATTGTAATGTGGGGGGGGCATGAGGGTAGGGTAATCATAACAAAGCCATTCTTCCTGCTTCAAGCCTCTCCCCATTCCAATCCATTCTTCACGCAGCTGCTGAGGTGATTTTCTAAACCTCACATCTAACCGTGTCACACTTTGCTCAGTGAACTCCAGTGACTCCCTGTTGCCTCCAGGACCAAATATAAAGTCCTTTGTCATTTACAGCCCTTCATAACTTTGCCCTTTCCTACCTTTCCATTCTTCCCACATTTTCTGTGATCTAATTACACTTGTCCTACTTGCTGTTCCTCACATCTAAAACTCCACCTTCTGTGGGTTTGCACTGACTATCCCCCATGCCTGGAAAACTGCCCACTCACTTCTGCCTTTTCGCTCCCCTGGGCCTCTTTCAAGATTCACCTCAAAGCCTATCTTCCACAGGAGGCCTTTCCTTGTCTTCACTTCACTTCAACATTCCCCCATTTGCTAACACCTTTCTCTTTTGGTGTACCTTCTATCTACTTTGTATATGTATTGTTCATACCTACTTACTTACATTGCCTCTCTAGAATGTAAGCTCCTTGAGGACAGCGGCTGTTTTTTGTTTGTTTTGACCTTTCTTTGTTTACCCAGAATTTAGCACAGTTCCTGGAACACAGAAAGCTCTTAATAAATGCTTGTTGATTAATTGACTGGAAAGGTAGGTTGGGACCAAGTTGAGGAAAATACAAAATGCCAAACAGAGAACTTTATATGTGGCTCTATAGGTCATTACTGGAATTCATGGCGAAGGGGAGTTTCAAGGTCAGAATGATGTTTTAGGAAAATCACTTCGACGGCTGTTTGTTGGATAGATTGGGATGGGGAGAGACTGAAGTCAAGGTGATTAATTAGGAGGCTATTCAAATAGTCCAGGAAAGAGGTGATGAAAAGGTGATTTAGGATGAACTATGTGAGTGGGAAGAAAGGGACAGAGGTGAGAGATGTTGTTGAAGCATAAATGACAAGTCTTGGCAACCAACTGGATAAGCAGGATGATAGAGAGTGAAGAGTTAGAGATGACACCATGGTTGAGAAGCTGGGGGACTGGAAGGTTGGTGGTATCCTTGCCAGAAGTAGGGAAAGTCACCCCAGAGAGTGGGTTTTGAGAAGATAATGAATTTTATTCTGGGCATGTTGAGTGTGAAATATTCCATAGGTATTTGATGTTACAGGACTTCAGGGAGTTCAGGAGAGAAATTTCCATTCTGGATTTTTAAGCAATTCCATTCTGGATAGTAATTCCATTCCGGATAGAGTTTACTCATTTGTATTTCCATGGTTCTGTGAATGCCACGTTCCCCTGCTACCTCTTTTGTGCTGATTTGTGTCCATTATCTTCCTCCAAATTTGACCCAAAACTTACTTAAGACAGTAAGCTGTTCCTGATTAACCCTATGGGTTTGATCCCTCCTCCACCTAGTATGAACCCACTTTGTACAGTAGTGTTTGTGCTGTTTCATAGGACCATGGAATTAATGTTTCATGGATCTTAAAAACCATCTCGTCCATTCTCTTCATTTTATTTTAATTATTTAATTAATGTTTAGTTTTCAATACTCACTTTCATAAGATTTTGAGTTCTAAATTTTCCCCTCTCTCCAAGATGGCATGCAATCTGATATACTCTATTTTACTGCATAATTGTCAGAGATTATGCCCAATTTTTTGCAAAAAAGTGGGTGCAACCATTATGTGAAGTTTTTAAAAATTGTGCTGGTATTACTTAAAAATCAGTTATTATTAAACTGTCTTTGGTGTAAGATTAGGATGCGTGAAATACTTATTAAAATTGGGAAGATGCACATCTTACCATATCATATATGTGACTTACTCATGGCAGCTTTGCCTGCCCACTGGCTCCCCTTCCACCTACAGCTCTTCATGGGGTTGGGTGACAATACTATTAGCACTGCAGCACTCTAAACAAACCACACAAGTGGGCTTTCAGAAGTATAATGGCAATGCCACTGCATTGAGAATTCTGGGCTTTCGGTTCCCAAAGCATGAGAGATAAATGTTTAGCCATATGCCACTGGTGAATACATTGCAGTTCTGTTTACCTTTTAAGTGGTGTGACAAACAGAATTATACCAGGTGACAATTATGTGATGAAAGGTTATAAGCCAGTTTTTGGACTGAAAAAACAGGGTGCAACAATTATGTGGTGGCAACAATTATGCAGTGAAATATGTTAGGCTATACATAATTAAACACATTTCCACATTAAATCATGTTGTGAAAGAAGAATCAGAACAAAAGGGGAAAACCACAAAAAGAAAAAACAAAAAACAACAAAAAAAGAGGAAATAGTATGCTTTGATCTGCATTCAGACTCCATAGTTCCTTCTCTGGATATAGATTGCATTTTCCATCATGAGTCTTTTCAAATTACATATCATTTCGTTGCTGAAAAGAGCTAAGTCTATCAAGGTCGGTCATCACACAATGTTGCTGTCACTATGTACAATGTTCTCCTGGTTCTGCTCAGTTCACTCAACATCAGTTCATGCAAGTCTTTCCAGGTTTTTCTGAAGTCCTCCTGCTCATCATTTCTTATAGCACAATAGTATTCCATTACAATCATATACCGTAACTTGCTCAGCCATTCCTCTTCATCTCAATCTCCCATTCTTGGCCACCACAAAAAGAGCTGCTATAAATATTTTTGTACATGTGGGTCCTTTCCCCATTTTTATGATCTCTTTGGTTTACAGACCTGGTCATTCTCTTCATTTTAAAAATGAGGTTTAGAGAGTTGGAATGACTTGTCTAAGATCATACAATTCATTAGTAGCAGAGAGAGGGTTAGAACTCAGAACTCCCGGATTTTTATAAAAATAAGAGCCATTCCCCATGATAAGTAGTCAAAAAAATATGGATAAGGAAGATCTTAAGGAAAAAATCAAAGCTACCAATAACTATAAGAAAAAATATTCCAAATCAGTAATAATGAGAGAAATTAAAATTAAAGAAACTCTGAGGCTCCACTTCACATTTGTCATATTGACAAAGAGGGAAAATGACAATTGTTAAAGGAATTGAGGGAAAACAGAAATACTAATGTATTGGTGGAACCATGAATTGGCCCAGCCATTTTGGAAAGCAATTTGGAATAATATCCACTAAATCATTAAACTGCAACCATCTTTTGACTCAGGATGCAGTAGGGCTATACCCTAAAGAGATCAAAGAAAGAAGAAAAGGACCCATTTAAACAAGAATGTTTACAGCACTTCTTTTTGTTACAGAGAAGAACTAGAAATTAAAATAGTGTCCATCAATTAGGGAATGGTATATAAATATAACATTATTGAACCATAAGAAATGACAAAAGGAAAGGTTTCAGAGAAACCTCATAAAACTTGTGTGAATTGATGCAGCAGAACCAGGAGAACAATTCATACCATAATAATAACATTGTAAAGATAAACATATTTAAAAGATTTAAGAACTACGATCAGGGCAATGACTGACCATGATTCCAGAAGAACAATGGTGAAGCATGCTACCCACCTCGACAGAAGTAATGGACTCAGAATGCAGAACAAGGTACAGTTTCACACATTACTAATGTGGGAATTTCTTTTTACAAGGGTTTCGTTTTCCTTTTTTTCTTTTCCGGTGGTGGTAGAGGAAGATGAAATAAAATGTGAGCCCAGAGATAAAGTAGTAAAAAAAAAAAAAAATGAAATAAAAAGAGGTATTTTTTTTTAATGCACAGAAAAGAATAGAAGAAAGATCAGGAGAAAACAGACAAGCATGATAACTTTGGAAATTAAATGATGAATGTGATAAACACTTATTTGAGTTGTTTGTAATAGAAATTAATAGCTTCATGTAAAACCTCTTTTTTTTCTGTTCTGATTTTTATATGGAAATGCTCAATTTTATTTGGCATGTAAGTTCAGAAGTAAAAGAAAAAAAGAAAATGGTGGTTGTAGCCTGATCTTTGGCCTTTTTTTTTTTGTAGTTCCTATTCTTAGGACTCTGAAGACCTGTCAAGTTTCAGGGACTGTTTGGTTTCTGCACAGAGGAGCCCAGCACTTCCTCAAGTTTTGGTGAGTTTTCTAGTTAGCTTTTCATGAGTGACTGATATATTCCCATCCTGCTGTGTTTGAGGCAGAGTGGTTAATGGGAACCTAGATCATGATCTCTTTGGGGGGATGGAGGAAGACACGTAACAGAGGCAGAAGTTATTTGAGAATAAGTTCAATGTTATTTAATACCTGATTCAAATCCTTATTTTTGCTCAATTATTCTGTTTCACTGAACATTTTTTGCTTTGAATTCATGGTTATATGATTTGATCTATTAAAAGAAGCCTTGGCTTGGTGGGTAATGAAAGAGAATTTTTTAAAAGGAAAAAAAAAGAACATTAATAATTACATTAAAAATTACACAGAGCCATAAGTTCAGAAAAGACGCAAAGAAGACAATTTTCTTACTATCCTGATAAAGTTATATATTAAGGGTTCACAGTTTCACATGCAATTCAATTTTTAAAATTCTTCTTTGTATACCGAAATGTTCTTGTTTATTTATGTTTCTTAAGTCTGTAGTAAGTAGAAAAGAAAAAAATAAATAAAGTACTGGTGGGGTCTTAGGAGCTATAGTGTTGAGTTACGTACTTATTGACTCCAAGCTGCTGCTGCTACTGTTTGTCCTTTGTTCTCGAAGAGGACCATGACATCAGGGAGGTGATGCCATGACGTGCAAGTGAATTGGATTTAAGTGAGGGAGGGCTGTGCAAAGTCACCAGCCTCACTTTTTTCCTTCAGAGCCATCTTGGTTCAGTGGCCAGATATAGATCAGGACAACTGGAGATGGCTCTGGATGCAGTGGGGGTTCTTGGCCTTTTTAAGCTAAGGTCTTCAACAGTTCTCATTTTGACTGAGGCAACACCCATTCAGTGATTAAGGCTTAATAAGAAATGAGGCAGAGAACGGTCTCTCTTCTTTAGAAGACATTTATTTGGGTTTTTCTACTTCCTTTGGAGTAATGTTATCAGACTCAAAAATGATCAGAGGACCAAATGGGCCTTGCCTGTACGTAAATTCCATCTTCTAGGTCTTTTGTTCTCCTATTCCTGGAAGACTCTCCTTCGTCACCTCCACGTCTTTGGATACTTGGATTACTTACAGGCCTCCATCAAGAGCTACTTCCTACTCTGGGTCTTTCAATTCTCCCAGTTTTAATCACCTCTACTCCAACTGCAACCCTGGCCAATTACTTTGCACTTACTTCAGATATATTTTCTATAAGCTTATTTGTGTATTTACTGTTCCTCTGTTTCCCTCCCTCCCTCCCTCCCAGTAAAATGAAAGATCCTAGAGGACAGGGGCTGTTTTCATTTTGTATCCCCAGTGCCTAAAACACAGTCCTGTGAATGGAATGGAATTGTCTGTCCTTGCTTCAGAATTGGCCTTTCCTTCTCTTGGTATGCTAGTCATTCTCCAGGTGAGTGGGATTTGGTGGAATATATACCTACACATACATACATACATACATATATGTATCTGTATATATGTGTATATACACACACATATATATATATGTGTGTCTGTGTACGACATTTAAACATGTTCCAAGGATCTTCAATGGCTCCATGACTAAGTGAGTCATCAGTAAGTACAGCATTAGTCCATGGTTCAAGGGCTTAGATGTAAAAAAAATTCACACACACACACACACATAGAATGTTTCAAAAATTTTAGTACTGTTTTAAGCTATTAAAGCTTATGCTATTTAAGCTACTAAAGCTTAAAACCGAACTAAGACTTTTGAAACACCCCTGAATGTATCAGAGAAATATGAAAGTGTAGCCAGAAATAGAACATCCTAGTGGTTTCAAAGTATATGTAACTAGCTTATTTTTAGACCTTAAAAACCTTATGGAAGAAAAATGCACAAGGAAACACAAATGTACAGAAAGAAAATAAGCATAGTGCTTACTTTGTGCCAGGCACTGTGCTAAGTGCTTTACAAACATTATCTCATTTGATCCTCATAAAAACCCTGCAAAGTAGGTGCTATTATGATCCCCATTTTACAATTGGGGAAACTGAGGTTAAGTGACTTGCCCAGGGTCACACAGCTAGTAAGTGTCTAAGGCCAGATTTGAGGTCAAATCTTCCTGACTCCAGGCCCAGGGATTTTATCTACTATACCACGTAGCTGCATCAAATAAACAGAATCCATAGACACACATGTATATATGTATATATATGTATATATATGTATACAAACATACATACATGTACATACATATACTTCAACAGGGTAGTGAAAATATATAACATATATTATATTTATAATATATAATAGCAGTATACAATAGAATATTTATAAGTCTATAAGTAATATAATATAGAATGCAAATATATTATATATAAATAAAATAATATAATGTGTTATATTATTTAAATATAATATTAGGTATTTAATATTAATATTTAATGTTTATAATATATTTTTACTATCCTGCTGAAGTGTATGTGTGTGTATGTGACAGCTTAAAACTTCACCAAGACTTAGAAAACCATATTTGCATACACATATATACATGTATATAAGTATACCTATATTTCAAAACAACAAGCTCTACATAACAGAAATTTAGTTTCTTACCTATGTTATTTTTTGTATATTGAAATGTTTGTGCTTGTTGATGATTAAGTTCACAAACAAAATTTAAAATATTTTGAGTACTTTATTCTCTTACGGCGCAGCTTGGTGGTGCAATGGATACAGCACTGGGCTTGGAATCAGGAAGGTTCATATTTCTGAGTTTAAATTCGGTCTCAGACACTTATTAGCTGTGTGAACCTGGGCAAGTCACTTATCACTGCTTGCCTCAGTTTCCTCATCTGTAAAATGAGCTGGAAAAGGAAATGGCAAACTACTCTACCATCATTGCCAAGAAAACCCCCAAATGGGATCACAGAGAGTTGGATATGACTGAAAAACCACTCAACAACAACAATTGTTCCCTTATAAGAACAGTATAATTATCCCAGGGCTCAAACACCTACACAATGTAAAGTAAAACATATGGGGGTACAGCAAAGTTAAAAACACTGAGGTGAAAATACATTAGAGTGTGAAGAGCAAAACAGAAGAGATACATGTTCTCAGACACAGATGGCTGAATCTTCATGAAAATTTTATTTGCCAGACCACAAAAGGGTAACATCCATTAAGAAAAATACATTTAATTAAGGCAGTCAAGCCTAATGTCTGAATAGTCAGCTAAAATCTCCTTCAAGAAATCACTGAAAGGACAGACTTACCTTTAATGAATTTTGTAAATGTTCCCCTTGACTACCAATAAGACTTTCTGGTTTCCTCTTTATCTGCTTCCAGCACATCAGTTTCTGGAGAAAGTCAAGTAACATCTTGAATAGATTGGGGGGGGGGGGGGGAGCTTGCAAAGCTGAAGGTCATTATCACACTGTTTGTATGTCCACCTAAAATGAGTCACTATCTTTCCCAACAGCCTCTTCTGCAAGGTGAAGAACGGCAGCCATCCCTGTGGGATTTCCTAACAGAGATATTGCAGGATGACTTAGCAGTGACCCAGAACAGTTTGTTTTAAGAGATAACCACTAGAGTACATCTATTCTTCTTTAAAGCTTCAAATTTATCACCAGAAAGAAGTGAAGCATCACCTTCTTTTAGTTATTAAATGCAGTCATGTTACTAAATGAAGTAGATTGAACCTGTTTTTCTCCATTGATTTCAAACTATCAAAATAACGAGGAGGTGAAGGTGTTCTTAGAGGTTATGAGTTGTCTTGTCACCATTATTTGCTTTACATCTCAATCTCAGTGTTGAATAAAACCCAGGATGTTAAAAATGGGCTTAGTTGAAATACAATCATTACTAGAATATGGAATAGAACATTAAACTTACTCTCATTTCCCCAACCTATCTAAAGCACATACAAACATGCAACTATCTCGATAGTTCTATCTTCTATGATCTATTTAAAAATTAGTCACTGGGGGGCAGCTAGGTGGCACAGTGGATAGAGCACTGGCTCTGGAGTCAAAAGGACCCGAGTTCAAATCCAGACACTTACTAGCTGTGTGACCCTGGGCAAGTCACTTAACCCCATTACCTAGCAAAAACAAACAAAAAAAAAATTAGTCACTGGTGGTCATGTTCCAAAAGATTGAAAATAGGCAGAAAAATTCATCATCATCTCCAGTATTTATATAGCACTTTATTTATATGATATTTAGGGTTATGATTGCTTTTAAGGCTTAGCATTGTGCCTGGCATTCAGTAGGTGCTATATAAATGCTTATTCTCTTCCCCTCCTAATTACAATCTTTGGGCTGAGAGATAGACATTAGTCACACCTATGGGTTTCATAAAAGGGTCGTTCAATCTGTGAGAAGGCAGGTGAGACAAATGGATCTGAAATGACAGATAGCCAGCCTGCCTGTGAGAGATATTGGGAGAACAATGGTATAAACAGTGAAGGGATGACACTATCTATGAAAGAACATGGGATGACAGTGACATAGCTTCCACTAAGTACAACAAAGAACTCTGGTGATAGTAGATGTTTATTGTAATTGCTATTTCAAGGACTGAAGAAAGGTCTGAAAGGTTTACCATTTCCTCAAATTCCCTTCTTCATGTCTTTTTGATAAAGATGCTTATAAAAAATTTTATTATCTTTTGCTTTTTATATCAGCAGTTTTCCTCAATATTCCCTACCCACCCCCCTTCCAGAGAACCATCCCATATAACAATATTTTTTAAAGACAAAATAGAAATGAGGAAAAACTCAGAAAAATATATTACTCTTCATGAATTTGCATGTTATCCTTGCACAGGGGTCATGCTAATCTTCTCTGTAACATTCCAGTTTTAGTATATGTGCTCTTGAAGTGAGCACATGGGCACTCATATAACAATTTTTGGTTTTTCTTTTTTTCTAACCCAGGTAGTTATTTCATCGTGATATTTGCTTTGTATAAAAATCCATGGTCTATCATGAAGGCTTGGTGACTTGCTCAGTGTCACACAGCTAGTGAGTGTCTGAGGGCAGATTTGAACTCACGAAGATGAGTCTTCCTGGCTTCAGACCTGGCATTCTTACCCACTGCACCACTGGCTGGAAATACACAGAATTTAAATATCTATCTGAATATTAGGAATTTTCTGGAGGTCTCTGGATTATTATCACTTTAAAGTAACTTTTTATCTTACATAAACTCTATAACCTAGAGGAGAAAATGACCCACCTACACTATGAGGTCACTCGCCCTTAGGCTAAATGAACTCAATTGTTGCAACAGTTATTAAATGTTTATTATGTGCCAGGTATTGTGCTATTTGCTCCAGATACAAAGAAAGGGGGGAAAAACAGGGTAGTTCATATAGTTCTAATAAATGATAAAAAATGCAAATTTTGTTGTTGTTTAGTAATTTTTCAGTTGAGTCCAATTCTTCATGACCCCATTTGGGGTTTTCTTGGCAAGAATACTGGAGGGGTTTGTCATTTCCTTCTCCAGCTCATTTTATGGATCAGGAAACTGAGGCAAACAGGGTTAAGTGACTTGCCCAGGGTTACAATGTCTAGTAAGTGTCTGAGGCCAGATTTGAACTCAGGAAGATAAGTCTTCCTGACTCCAGGCCCAGCACTCTATCCATTGTGCCCCAAATGCATACAGAAAGAGAGAGACTAAATGGAACACAATCTCAGAGGGAAAGGTCTAGCAGTGAAGGTGTTGGGGGATAGGGCTGGAAAGGCCTTCTTCACAAGATGGGATTTCAGCTGTCTTGAAAGAACCTGGGAAGTCAGAAGGTAGAGATAAAGAGAGAAAGCATTCCAGACATGGGGGACAGCAATACAAATGCATAGGAGTTGGGAGTTAAGAGCATTATGAGGAATACCAAGTAAGACTAGCTCAATCACAGTTTGTCGGTCTTTTCCCCTAAACCCTTTCCACCTACCTTCCTTGTTACTTTGGGGGACAACATCATCGTCCCAGTCCCTCAGGCTTACAACCTAGGAGTCATCCTGGATCCTCACTATCTCTTACCCCCCACCCCACCACATCCAAGCTCTTACCAAAGCCTGTCTACTCACATTTGCACTATCTCCTGAATACTCTCTTCTGACACTGCCACCTCTCTGGCCCAGGTCCTTACCACCTCCTACCTGCATTATTGTAATTGCCTGCTGGGTGAGTAGGTCTGTCTTATCTCTCCCTGCTCCAATCCATCCTACTTTTAGCCACCAAAGTGATTTTCCTAAAGCAAAGGTCTTACTTTGTTATCCCCCTACTCAATGAATTTTAGTGGCTCACAATCACCTCTGGGTTCAAGTAAAAATTCCCCTACTTGGAGTTCAAAGACCTTCATAACCTCCCTACTTTTCTAGAGTGGCCTCCTGGATGGTCCAGGAACAACATACCTTCTCTAGGCTCTAGGCATTTTTGCTGGCTGTCTTCCGTGCCCGGAATACAGTCCCTGCCCATCTCTGCCTCTTGCCTTCCCTGGCTTCCTTCAAGTACTAACTAAAACCTCATCTTCTGCATGAAGTCTTTCCCAACCTCTCTTAATTCTAGTGCCTTCCCTCTTTTAATTATTTCCTTTTTATCCTACATATAGCTTGTTTGTGCGTATTTGTTTGCTAGTTGTCTCCACCACTAGATAGTGAGTTCCTGGAGGGCAGGGACCGTCTTGCCTTTCTGTATTCCTCGTGCTTAGCAAAGTTCCTGACACATAGGCACTTAATACATGTTTACTGACTATGAAGGGTATAAAGTGTAAGAAGAATGGAAAAGTAGGAAAGGGCCAACTTGTGAAGGACTTTAAATGCCAAATGACTGGAGGTAATGTGGAGCTGCTGAGCTTAGGGCAATGACATGGTCAGACCTTCAATTTAGAAAAACCACTTTGGCCCTAGAGTGGAGGATGAACTTGAGTAGGACACTTGGAGATGGGCAGACCAACAAACAAACTGTTGTTATAGCTGGATTTAAATTTGGACTAAAAGGAGGATGGATTGGAGTAGGGAGAGACTTGAGACAGACCTAATCACCAACAGGCAATTACAATAATCCAGGGCCTGGACTAGAGTGGTGACAGTGTCAGAGAAGTATATTCAGAAGACTGAACGAAGGTGAAGTAGGCAGGTGGACAGTGATGATATATGAGCTAGAGGTGTGGCTGTGTGAGAGACTGTGAAGACGGAAACAAGCTACGTGGAGTGAATACAAATGATAGTCAAAGATGGCACTGTTATGAGCTTAGGTAATTGGCACATACCCAGTAATAGCAGGGCTTAGAAAAGAGGGTTTGGAGGGGAAAGATAATGAGCTCTGTTTTAGATATGTTGAATCTGAGATGCTTATAGGACATCCAATTTGTGATATTGAAAAGGCAGTTGATGATGCAGGATTGAAAGCAATTGTGAATTGTGAAAGAAACCTGTGAATCTCAGCATAGAGAAATTAGTAGAACCCATAGAAGCTGAGATCAAACAAGACAGCATAATGGTCTTGTGGGAAGTAAGTGTATTCTGGGAGGATTCAGCTCCTTCCTTTTTTCCCCCCTTCAGGAGGGGAAGTAAAAGATTGAACTGTCAACCATCTCTGCTCTACTGTCAGCTGACAGAATTTGGACCCTGTGCAGCTCACTCAGATTAAAAATGTAATTAGCAAATTTTAAACAAAATAAATAAAAATACAATAGATTATGGATAATGCTAACAAACGGTTTTCTAAGTTATGTGGCTCAGGGATCTTTAGGTGGGTTTGACACTACTGCCCTACAGTGACACCTTCTGGTGACAAATGGTTAAAGAGAAGTTCATGTTAATTTGGAAATATTTTCCATGATTGCACATGAATAACCTATATCAAACTGCTTACCAGGGGACTGAGTGAGAAAATTTGAATTTTTTAAATTTTTTTAAATGCAACTGGGAAAAATATTTTTTAACAAAGCTCATGGGAGTTAAAATAGATCTGTGCTGGCAACAGTAGATGCTACCAATTAAAATTACAGACATAAAAAGTACCAAATACGTCCTTAATGTGTAGCCAAGAACAAAAAAGGAGCATGTATTTCAAGATTTTTACAGCAGCATTATATGTAATGGCCTAAAGTTTTAAGTGACTTAAATGTGGGCAGCTAGGTGGCCCAGTGGATAGAGCACCAAGTCTGGAGTCAGGATTTTCTTACATCTTAGATGTGACCAGTGAATAAACCACAGTGGCTCCCTATTGCTTCTAGGAATAAACGCAAACCCCTCTACAACTTCACCCACCCTACCTTCCTGCCTTAATGCACGTGACTTCAGTTCTGTTTCTCCATAGTCCAAACTGGCCTTCTGCTTGTCTTCACTGAACACTTTATGTCTTAGTGCTGCAGCTTTGCACTGGCTATCTCTCACATTCAGAATGCACTGCTTCATCTACTTCTTGGTACTTTCATTTCAAGACAACTCAGGTGTCACCTTTTGCATGAATCTCAGCTGCTATTGGTCTTACCACCTCATTGCCCTCTATTTATCTTGTTTATGCTTATTTATGTACATATTATTTCCCCAGACTGAACACAAGCTTCTCTAGGACAAAGATTTCTCACTGTAGCACCTAGCAGGCACTTAAAAAATGCCTGAATGACTAATTCTGATCCTAATGGCGAACAAATAGTACCTCTATTTTTATGAGAAGACAAGATGGGGCAGGTAGGTGGTACAGCCGATTGAACACCAGTCCTGGAGTCAGGTGGACCTGAGTTCAAATCCAGCCTCAGACACATAACACTTACTAGTTGTGTGACCCTGGGCAAGTCATTTAACCCCATTGCCTAGCCAAAAAAAAAAAAGACAAGACAGATTTTTTTTCTCATTATGACACATTTTCCAGACTACAGGGATATCTTAATATGCTGAGTGTTCGGTATTAAACACAAAATGGAACACAAATTTAATCTGATTTACCAAAATTCCATATTCCTGAAAAAAATCTCAAAGAACTTATTCAAATTTACATTATTTGAAAATATTTTTATGGTTGATCAAAGACTGAGCTTGGCATTGAAGGAGATGAGAAAATATATCCCTCTCATTTTCAGAGGTGGAAGACTACAGGTGCAGGTTATTGCATATGTCAGACTTGTTTGATGTGTTGGTTAGTTTTGCTGAATTGCTTTTTTTCTTCTTTGTTAAAAAGGAAGAGCTTAGTGGGTAGGGAAGCAGACAAGAATATATTCAGGAATTAAGGTAATTAAAAAAGATCAATACATATTGATTCTTTTTCAAGAGTTGACCACCTCCTGACAATTGAGGCTAAATTTAACATGGCCAATGTGGGAATTTGTTTTACTTGAATATGCTTGTTATAAATTTTTTTTTTCAATTGGGGAAGGGAGGTAGGAGGAAAAGGATTTTTAATTGAAAAAAAAAAGGTTGAAAAAGTTAATAAACTACATATCTTTTGCCTCTATAATACCAATACCAGCTCTATAGTCCATAGATAATAAAGAGAACTCATACATAAAAAAATATTTATAGTAGCTTTTTTTTGTGGTGGGCAAAGAAATGGTAACTGAGGAGGTGTCCATCAATTAGGAATTTGCTGAAGAAGTTATAGTATATGAATGTAATGAAATACCGGGAATGATGACAATATTCTTTTTCCCCAAAGAAACTTGGGAAGACATTTTTGAACTGATCCACAGTAAAGTAAGCATCAACCATTTATAATACCAGCAATACCGTCATGACAAACAATTTTGGTCAACATTATGACTAACCACAATTTCAAAAAACTCAGGATGAAACATGTTGCCCACCTCCTGGACAGAGGTCAGGGAAACACAGATGGAGACATTTTTTAGATATGGCCAAATGCAGGAATTTGTTTTGCTCGACAACGGATGTTTGTAAAAGGGGTTTTGTTTTCTTGCTACTTGGAATAACCCCTTAAAAGTCACTAAGCTATACAATACCCACTCCACACACACCCCTGCTCTCCCAGCAATTATGGTACTAGATCTATACTCCAAAGAGATCAGAGAAAGGAAAAATGACCCATTTTTTTTTTAAATAGCTTGGGGGGGGCAGGGAGAAGAACCACAAAGATGGGGTCATCAACTGGAGGGTGGTTGAACAAACTGCAGCGTATGAATGTAATGGAATACTATTATACTATAGAAAAAGATATGATAAAAGGGACAGTCTTAGAAAAACATGGTAAAACTTATATGAACTTACACAGAATAAAGTGATCAGAAGCAAATGAACAATTTGTACATTTTAAGGATAAACAGCTTTGAAAGACTTAAAACTCTGACCAGAGCTCCAGGTAATGATCAGAGGAGGTGAAGGCACCCAAGATGCTGAATGAGACACATATGCCACATAAACAATGTGGTAATTTGTTTTGCCTGAATATGCTTATTTGTTAAAAAGGCTGTTCCCCCCCTCCCCCCACCTTTCCCCCACCCAATTTGGGGAGGAGGGGTATAGGGGCAGAAATTACTAACTAAAAATAATAATAATAATAATGATAAATTAGAAGATCTCTATGGGTTCTTCCAGCTCTAAAGTATGATTTTTGCTTTCACATCTAAATGGGAGGTACAACAAACTTAATTTTAGATTTCTACAATTGAACTTAGACAAGGCAAGTTTAGGTTCCCAGAAAAGTGAAACAAACCAAAAGGCAGATAAAACCTGCAGTTCAAATGAACAACTAAGCTGAAACTAAAGCAATATAAGGAAGGCAGGAAAATTAAGGCAACTTCAAGGACATAGATCAAGCAGAGATAATGCAGGATAGTAGGGTTAAATATAAAAGTAGTTGAATTCTACTGTGTTGTCCAACGAGTCTATACTCCAATTGGAAAAAACTTATCAGGAAATCAAATCAAACAATGGCTAAATTCTTGCAGCACACCACCAGGTTAACTGAATTGCATGGATGTTCCATCCTTTCCAATGATATGGTTTTCCACAGGTGAGGGGGCAAGGACAATCTCCAATGGTCATTTTAAATAACCATCTTCGTAACTCTCATTTTAAGGAAGGACAGTTCTGGTGAGGGGAGGGAAAGACAGTGCATTACCAAAGCTTTAGTAAGACTCCAGAACCATAATAATGTCTTATAAAAGGAGCAATTTGCAACACAATTTTATTGAAAATACTTGAGTACAATATTAGAGGAAATAACAGGAAATTCATTTTGTAACAGTGACCTGATCAACACAAGCACCACAAACAATACAATTCTTGGACATTAACAATAGCTAATAAAGGAAAGATATGGTATAAATACTTACTGATTGATATGACAAAGTTTTGGGGTGAGCAACTTTGGTATGATCATGGTTCCCTAGTCCTATTATTTGGAAAGTGGCATAAGCTGGTTCTACATGCATGTAGATGAACTGGATTTAAATGAAAGACTTGGCTAGTTTCATTTACTATGGGCCAATCTAGATAGACCCACAGGAAACAGAAAATCTAAAAATATCAGAATCTCTTGAAGCAACCTTTACAGACTATTTGATCTTTCACATGTACCTGGTCCTACCTGTATATATGTAAACACAGCCATATTTAACATCATAAATTTATTTTAAAAATAGGCAAAACAAAAATAATGTTAAATAAACGATAAAACAAGGACTTCTCATCAGAGCAGGCTGCCTATTTAGATTTCATCCTGTTTTGTGCTAGAGGACAAAATCAGTTCTGGACATTTTCATTTCAATGGGTTTCAAGTATTCTGAATGGTAGTTATACTACTCTCACTCCACTCCAACAATACAGAACATAAATAACTGCACTAAGTCTTTTGGGATATCTTGTATAAGTAGCCAAAGCAGTGTATTTGGTCCCTTCTTTTAACATATTAGATGAACTCAAAAGTCAGAGTCAATGTTATCAAGCTATTATTCACAAATCTGAACATTTAAACTGTAAGTGCATAGTTTTCTTGCCAGATTACTTTAGAATTATCTCTTGGAAACCATTTTACTACACAGAAAGATGCAGTAAGACTGATGTCAACAACTGAAATGTCATATAAATTATCCTTTTTAAGTCTGTTAACCTGAAGTAAGATTCTTTCAATGCTGGAATAGAAAATCCTAAATAATGCTGTCATAAAAAAAAGAAAATAACAAAATTAGTTATTTTCAACTAAAAGATCGGAGAATGGCATTACCTACCATTAAGGTTGGTCTACATAACCGCACATAACTTTTTTTTTGGTCTGAATTATACAGACTTATTATCTAGCCAAAGTGCATTAAGAAACAAGACCAGATAATGTTCAGGATGTTTTCTGGGGGGGAAGGAGAGTGGCACTGTATTAACATCCAAGTTTCCTTTGACTTCTGAATTAGGAAAAAAAAGTATAAACAGTCATTTTTCATGTAACAAAACATTAGTTTAGTGAGCTCTTCACTGACAGGGTTGGGAAAAATCTGGTATTCTAATCAAAAAGTTAATATTCTTGCAAATAATTTTTTCCAGATTTCCTTTATTACTGCCTTCCAGATAAATATTTTCACTTAGGGATGATTTAATGAATCAACTGCTAAAGACTTCTAACTATTTTAGACGACAAATAACACAAGTACACTAACCACAAAAAAGGGAAAGCGGCATTATATAAACATACATTTAATAGTCCTGATGATTCCAAACTTTACTCATGTCAAAGAGAAAAATTAAAAGACTGAATAGGTTTAGTGGATTTAAGCCCTAAA
The DNA here is from genome assembly GCF_900497805.2 of Vombatus ursinus. Taxonomy (NCBI): domain Eukaryota; kingdom Metazoa; phylum Chordata; class Mammalia; order Diprotodontia; family Vombatidae; genus Vombatus; species Vombatus ursinus. The sequence continues at coordinate 7,188,445 of NW_020954592.1, read as the reverse complement.
TACTGCCTTAGTCAACTGTGTGAGCATACATTACTCTATATTTAATGATTTGAAAGTTCAATGATTTGGAGTCCAATCATTGAAATGTCATTTTTTCTTAGCTGGAAAAAAAAAAAAAGCAAAAGTTGCAGCTAAACTGTTATATAAAAGAATACTATAAGACAGAATGGAGTGTGCATTTTTAAAGAGTTGGGATTTTCTGTGCAATTTCCCTTTACAATTTGTAATGCACTACAACAGTTGGAATTCGTCAGACCATTTAATTTAGAGATCAGAATCTGACACAGATTATATATAGAAATTTCTAAATAATTCTAATGCCAGAAATAATTGTGGAATTTTCCGACATGGAAATATTTTTCAGAAACTAGCAGAAATTTACAGCAATATGACGGCCGACTTAAATGTAATATAAAACTACATTCATTTATACTACATTGTCCTTAACTGATTTGTCTACAAATTTCCATCAGCAAATTGGTCAATGACCATCATTAAGCTGACCAAAACTTTATTTAAACTAGGTAAAGTCCAAGAAATTAATTTGAACTCCAACTAACAAAAAGGTCAACATTCAAGGTATCCTACAATTCTCTAAAATAATGTTTATTCTGAATAAAAGGTCTAATTCTATATACCAGGGATTTTACCAAAATGCCCACAGGCATTTTTATTAAATAAAATACACGAAATGCTTTAATACAGGGTTACCTTTGACAAACCCAGATACATAAAATTAAAAAACTTCTGAATGTAATTACACTCTTACAATTGCAGCTCCAAGGTAATATAAGAGTAAAGGAAAAAGTTATCTGCCAAACCAAAACAAAATGCAGACATTTCCCATACAAGCCAATTCATTCAAAAAGGGAAAAAATGGGGTAGGGGAAGGAGGGAGGGGTTAAGAAGGTTGGAAAGGTTAGAGAGGAAAAAAGGAATCTTAAAGTATAAACAACTGAAGTTTTAATAAACATTAATTATCTTACTGTGGAGTCCCAACAAAAAAAAAACAAAAACAAAAACAGACTGAGTGTACACAGCCTATAGGAAAGCCATGATCTGGAGTTATAGTGGAACATGACTGAACAGGTAAGACACAGATTCACCATTGTGTGTTCTCCGTATTGCTTCAGCCAATATCATTGAAATGTCAATAACCTAAATAGCAAAAAGAAACAGAATAAAAAGGGTGAGGGCAATCAAGAATCACAGAATCAGGTTTACTTTAAAACCAGAAAGCCTACTAATGTAGGTAATATGAAGGCTTAAGGAAACTCTTTCTTAAAATGGTTTCCACTGTACAGAAACTTTCTAAAAGGTCAATGTAATTTAATTAAATACCTGAATGATGCTGGTTGCTAAGATTTAAATTGCATACACTTTAGGTTTTTTTTTTGGGAGGGGGCAGGGTGGAAACATGGGCAAATCAGAATCTTAGTCAACACTAAAACTAAATTTGCATGGACCCCAGTAGTAAGATTTTACTTCTATTTACTAAAAGATAGACCATTCTACCCTCTTAGGCCAACTCAATTCTATCATAAATCTAAAGGTAAAAAGTGTTCTTCCTCACAGAACACAGAGTATGGTTAACAATATATTGCTATAGGAATAGTAATATTTTGTTATATTAGGTTTTAAATAGTCGTGCAAAATGTTAAATGACTCAGCAAATATCTGTTCTTCCACCAAATGATCAGAAATCATGTAATTTTATAAAAAGGGACTAAAGAACTAGAGATAAAAGGGACCAATTATCTCTTTCCCCTTCCCCAGATTAAGACCCTAAGAGAGTAAAGGATTTGGTTTGGTCAAACAGGTAAGTATAATAAGAGGATATGAACTAAGGGCCTTCTGATCCCAAAACCAACACTCTTTCTACTATACCTGGATTTTAGAGCAATGCTTCATTTTGTCCTCTTGTGGAATTGTATTTGTGACTACCACGGCCTCAAATGCAGCATTATTAATCCTGGAAATAGCTGGTCCAGAGAAGATTCCATGAGTCAGAATAGCATAAACTTTGGTGGCTCCAGCAGAAAGTAACCTATAGAATGTCAGGATAAAAAACAAAACACATACATCACCATAAATGACTCTTCTAAGTAGTGTTTACCTTGCAAAAAAATATAATAAAGGGTTTGTCCTAAGGGAAAAATGTTGGGATTTTTTCCCCCTTCTTAATGAGATAAACTGAATTGCTATTTGGAAGATGACAGGCCTCCAAGAAAATTTTTAAAAAGAAATCTTAAGGAGCACATTAAAAAAAAAAAAAAACCCAACCAACCAACCAACAAAACCCAGACCTATATTATCAATATGGGGAAGTTTTAGTAAGAAGGTTCCTTGTCCATGTAGGTTGATACCTAATTCTGTAACTTGTAGTCTTAGAAATTTACCAAGAATACTGAGAGCCTAAGTGATGTGCCCAGGGCCAGAAGAGCATGTCAGGAGAAGAACCTGAACCCAGAGATCCTCCTAATTCTTAAGGGCAGCTCTTTAGCTTACTAGATGGCCTTAACTAAGGCAATTAAATTTCTCAAGAATTAGACATAAAATGCAAGTTGAACCTTCTTAAGAGATAATAGCCTAAGATTTTATAAGGAAAAAGTATTTGGAAAAAGAGCTGATGAATATTAATTACATACTTAGAAATTAGTTTAAATCCCTCTCTGGGGAATGCTGTTGGCTAATAAGCCTGCACTACCAGGTTGGTTATTGGGTGATGTATTGTTGGGGGGAGAAGGATGTCATGCAAACTCACAAAAATTATAGACAAAGGCACAAAGGAGCTATGTGGTCTGCACTAGTGGAAGAAATAAAATCAGAGATCCTTGAAATATGTCAAGATTTACTGAATTTACATTCAAGTTTGATTTTCGTTGTGTTTTGAACTTAAGTGTTTTCTCCATGGGAATGAATCCTTAATAAGTCAAAGGGAAAGTGGGATTTAGTTTAATTAGTCATTACTATCACTTCATTTTGTACTTCATTTTATAGTCCTTTTTCAAGCATCTTATGGGTCATGTCTTTTTAATAACAATGTAAATTCCCTGAGAAGAGGAACCATTTATTATACTTCTTTTGAATACTCTCACAAGTTCAGTGCTAAGCAGAGCAAGTACTTAACAAACATTTGTTGATTAGCTGATTAACTCAATTAGGCTGCTTCTCCTAGGAAATTCAGTCATCACTATTATGGGCAGAGAGATGGAACCACCCTGCTTTCATCCTTGAGCTTCTCTTCCCTCTGAAAGCCAGGGCATGGACATGCTGCAACAGTGAAGCCCTTGAATCATCCAAGTGACTTGGAGAGATATAATCATGACTGGAACATAACAAAGAAGGGGCCCACCTAATTCAAAAGTAACTGACTGGATAGAAGGGATGGTGCCATAACACTGCGTGTTAAGATCTGATGTGGAAATCCAAAAGCCTAAGGAAGGAAAGCATGGGGTGATCATTTGGGTGAGGGTAAAAAGAATGACAGTGAAATCTACTATTAATAACAAGGGTGGGGCAGCTAGGCGGGGCAGTGGATAGAGCACCAGCCCTGGAATCAGGAGGATCTTAGTTCAAATCCCGCCTCAAACACATGATACTCACAAGCTGTGTGACCCTGGGCAAGTTACTTAACCCCGACTGCCTAACGGAAAAAAAAAAGGCAAACAAACAAGGGCACAGAGAGGAAATGGATGACAAGTTCCTAATGACATTAACCTATGGGGCAGAGTCAGGAATCAAACCAATCAATCAATAAGGATTTATTAAGTCTGTGTGCCAGGCACTGGGGATGGATGCAAAGACAAATGAAACAGTTTCTGAGTTTACATTCCTGAGTAAACAACCTGTATGCATATAAGTATTGCAACAGTATATAAAGTAAATATGAGGTTAATTAATTTTTGGGGGGGATAGGGGATGGCAGAGGAGGTGAGGAAGGAATGTATTCCAGGAATGAGGAACCAGGACAAGGACAGAGACAGAGATGGAATATTAGAGTTAAGAAATAGTCAAATTTGGTTGGAACACTGAATACAAGAAGGAGTGATGTACTGAATAAATCTAGAAAAGCAGACAGGAGTCAAGACTGTTGAGGGCTTTAAATTTCAAATGATAAGGTCGATATTTTAACCTAGAGGCAATTGGAAGCCACTGGCACAAGGTTGTGACATGGTTGGACTGCTGTTTTGGCAGCTTTGTGGAGGATGAATTATAGAGGGAAGAAACTTGAGACAGAAATGACAACTAGGAATCTCCTGCAGTGGTCCAGATGAGAGGTGATGAGGGCCTGAACTAGATGGTGTGAATGGAGACAAGGTAATGGATAGGAGATATGTTGTGGCAGTAGAACTGAAAAAATGGTAGATATAACAAGATTTGGCACCTGATTGGACAGGTGAGATGAATGAGAGTAGAACTGATAATAAGGTTGTCATAACCGGAGTTACTGAGATGATGATGGTGTCCTCAACAGAAAAAGGTAGTAAGGGAGAGGACTGGGTTTTGGGCAAAAGATAATGAATTGTGTTTTGAACACACAGAGTGTGAGATGCCTTATAGACATCCATTTATAAATTTCTAATAGGCCATGTGATTTGGGACTATGGCTCGGGAGGGCTAAATATATAGTTCTGGGAATCATCTACATAGAGATAATTGGACCCATGGAAACTGACAAGATCACAAAGACACTGAGAAAGTCATTTATCATACGTTTAAAAATAAGGTGACTATAAAAGATTCAATTCAAGATGAATGTGGCAAAATTATAATTCACAAGCTCAGTCCCACAGAAGAGATGAAAGGAGGATCCTTGAGGTGTGGAACATTGCATATATCAGATTTTTTTGACATACTGATTGATTCTGCAGATAAAAACAAAAATTCCTCTTTTCTTTTAAAAAATTCTTTGGACATTACGCTACTTGCTTTGCTGAGGTATTGGGGAGGCTTGCTATTCTAGATGTGATTTTTGACCAATATGGAAAAACAGAAAATTCTGGAACACCTGGTAGTAATGACATCATATCAGAGTTCACAATGTCATAGGGAAGCAGATTTCAATTTAATATAAAGAAAACGTTTTTCAGTAAAAGTGTCTGAAAATGAACTGGAATGACTTGGGAGGCAATGATTTTCAAGTAGAAACTGAATAAACACTAGTTAAGGATGATACAGAAGGTTCCCATTGAGGTGTTGAAGTAGGTAATATTTTCCAATTTTACTTCTACATGATAAATTTGGGGGAGGGGGAAGAAACTGGAGAGACTCAGTCTCATTTGTTCCCATGTTCGAGATGAGTATACCTGTGATTAAGAACTACTGAAAACTTGCGTGTAGGTATGTCTTAAAAAAAAAAAGACAAAACACATTGTAACAAAAATGAAACAGCCTAATATTTCCTGTTTGTCCAACACTGTTAACCTATCAGCAAATGAATAGCACAAGCAACGGAGCTTTTTAAAATGTTCACATTTAAAGTTTCCTTTTTCTCTATTTTCTTTTTCCATTTCTAAAATTTCCACTCACTTATCTGCAGCATGGCATATTGTACCACATGTATCAGCCATGTCATCCACGAGGATGGCTACACGATCCTTCACATCGCCAACCAAAACCATCCTGTCTACCTCGTTTGCTTTCTTTCTTTCTTTGTGAATCAAAGCAAACTCCACATTCAGTCTGTCAGCAATTGATGTCACTCTATGGAAAGGAATAAACAGATAATGAGTTAAAGACATCCAAATAAAGGCTCTGTAAAAATTCAGTTCATAATTCTACTCATAAATCAAAGAGAATGGAAAAAATGTGGGTTGTACAAATATGGTAAAACGTGAATGGTAGTGATGATACTCTTATGCTATCAGAACACTTGTAGCAACTCATTATCTATCTATTTATTCAGAAATCAGTACCAAATATCACAGGTAGGTTTTTTGCCACACTCTGCTCAGAGAAGGCCCTTATACCAAATGGCCCTAGATGGCCATTTTTTAAAAAAATTATTGATGCCCTTTTATTTTACATCATATTAATTTCTGAATACATTCCCTTCTCCCAGCTCCCAAACAAAATAGTTCAGTAAAACCACTGACATACTGATCATGTCTGATAGCATATGCATCATTCTATATTCATAGTCCCTCACCTCTGCTATTTTCTATATTATGTCTCCTCTCCTGCTTTTCTCAGCTGATATTTTTTGCTGTTGACGGTGTGCTTGCCTCTCTCCAGTAGCATTTTCACTCTCTCCACGTCCCCCACCACTCCCATTCCCAACACACTCTTGATGTTTCTAAACTGCCAATGCCTGGAAAACTACATAATCAGACTTGTTAGAAAGATGTCTAAATTTAAAGATAAATCATTTTAGTAAAGTTTCTATTTTGAGCAAAGTACATGAGCTTTTAGCACACACCCTTTGTGACAACTATTTTAGCTACTCAGAGGCCTTAAAAAAACTTATCTCTGTGATCTGAGCAGTGTTTCAAAGAGTTGAGGTTCCCAGATAAAAGCAGGCTAGCACCTTGCTTATCCCTAACAAGCATGAATTGTCTAGAATTAATTACCCTTGTCTGCCTCATTTAGTGGTTAAATGGCTTTTGTCTGGCAAGAATACAGGAAGGGAGGAAGTGGCTAAAAAAAAACAAAAGAAGCATTGCCGCCATGGAGATACAATCTGCTCCAACAGCCAAGCTAACCCTGCTTCCACTCCTTTCCCTGTTAGGGTTATAAGAGGACTGAGAGCAATAGCAACAGGAATCAATCAACATTTATTAAACACCTACTGTATATAGACCACTGTGCTAGGTTCTAAGGATATAAAGTCAAAAATCAAGATATTCTCTACCCTAAGGGAGTTTATATTCTCCTCGATGGATAGGACATGTTCACAAATGGGTAAATGCAGGCTCTACCTAAATAAATACAAACTAATTCTAAGGTTCTGAGGGAAAACTGCACCAACAACTGAAGGAAATCGGGCTGAGCCATAAAAGGAACTAGAGGTTTCAAGACTGGGAGGTGAGGACAGAGGACATTCCAAGGAAGGGTTATAGCCTGTACAAAGGCATGGTAACATGGTAACATGAAATGTCATATAGAGGGGATAGTATATGTACTAGTTAGTGTAGTTAAGTGCGGAGTGTAGAGTGTGTGGGGGTCCCAGGGAGAATAAATAATCAGCCTGGAAAGACAGATGGTAAAGAGCTTTAAATGACAAACATTAGTTTTCATTTTATCTCACTGGCAATTGGGAGCCACTGAAGCTTCTATAGCAGGGAAACTGAATGATCAGACCTATGCCTCAGGAACATAGATTTAAGAACTAGAAGGAACCTTAGAAACTGTCTCCAAATTCCTTCATTATGTGGTTGAGGGAACTTGGTCCTACAAAGGAACAAGGCTGTCAATATAGTAGTTATGTGGAGGACAATGCCTAGCAGCACTCATCCTGGACATGCAGTCATCTGCTAATCTTCCTAACTGATTTAAATGTGACACTGTGATTAGTAAGCAAGTTTATTAGAGACGTGGATATAAAATGGTTTATAAGAGTACTTCCATAAAAGCAAATAATTAAAAGAACCAGACAGCAAAAATAAAAAGTATCTTTTCCTGGGGGAACTCTAACTCCCTATCCTCATCTCCCACATTTAGTATATTAACTGAAATAAGGCTGCAACATTTTTGCCAAGTAATTTGTTAAAATTCTATTTTTCTATTCTAGGTTTCTGCTGATTCCACATACTAAAAACTAATTTTTGAGTTACCCTTTCCAAAACAATAAATTTCAGAGTATCATTTGATTTGGGCAGTTTTCTAAAGAAGAGTATCGTTATGGATCAACTCAACTAAAAAATCACATTATAAGCCCTTACTGATTTTATTGTTTTTCAGTTATTCAGTGTTCGACTTTTCCTGTTCTATGGACCACAGCATGCCAGGTCACTATCTCTCAAAGTCTATTCAAGTTCAAGTCCACTGCTTCCATGACACTACCTCTCTATCTCATATTCTGCCGTCCCTTTTTCCTTTTGCCTTCAATCTTTCCCAACATAAAGGCTTTTTCCAATGAGACCCATTTCCTCATTATGTGGGCCAAAGTATTTAAGTTTCAGGTTCAATATTTGAACTTCCAGTAAATAGCCTGAATTAGTTTCTTTAAGTGTTGGTGATTTGATCTCCTTGAGTCCAAGACTCTCAAAAGTCTTCTCCAGCACCACAGTTGGAAAGCACTGATTTCTGTGGTGTTCAGTTTTCCGTACAGTTCAACTCTCACAGCCATACACTGCTACTCTTCACCAAAAATAGATGTAAGACTTAATAAGATATTTTAATACCTCCTTCACCTCTACTTTAAAACAAAAAGAGTTGGTTGTGCCATGATCTCCAACTTCCTTCATCTTATTAGTCTTTATCTAGCCAGAAAGAACATAAGGTCTATTAGCTGCATGGCAGAAACTACTGAGATTGCAGCTACTGTTGTAATATGCTTTATTTCCTTACCAGGAACCAAAAAACAAAACAAAACAAAACGAAAACAAAAAACCCACCAAAACAAAACAAGAAAAACACGCAAAAATTTTTACCGAACAGATTATCTTTAAAAGTCTACATGGAATTTTTTAAAATTTCCACTGTAAACATTTTAAAATGTGGCACAGAAAGGAGCAAAAAAACCAAACAAACAAAAAAACCCCACAAAACACAAACAATGCACTCCCTACCTCAACACAATTGCTGAATATTAAGAAACCTGTCTACTAAAGGAAAATAATTTATAGGTTAAAAGTAATTCATAAATTTAGAACTGAAAGGATCTTCAGGGATCATTTAATCCAATTCCCTCATTTTATAGTTGAGGAACTGAGTCCTGAGAGTTTTAAAGACTTTTCCAAGACCTTGACTCCAAATCAGCTCTTTCCCTAATCCAGCTTACATTACAGAGTGCTTATAAAATTGCAACACTCAAATGTGTAGCGTAAGCTTGATAACAGGAAACTTTTATATAGGATGGGTGTAAATGGGGGAAAAAATGGGCAAATCCAAAGAGAAACTGGGAAGAAGTTTAAAAACTAATAAGACAAAGCATCAGCTAAGAAGGATTTGTAAAACGAGCAATTACATAACAAGCATTATAGCTTTTTAATAAAGAATTGCAACTCAAATATCAGGCATGACTCAAAAGAAGAGAAATGTAAGAGGATACCCCCAACCCACCCCTTCATGGAAGCTGAAGTCCACAGGCACTATACATGTTTTCAGAATTTTCCAATGTATTGATCTTGCAGTCTTGTTATCTTCTTGTTTGTTTGTTTTTTTTTATCTTTTAAAAAAATACGTGTTATATGGGATGGCTCTTTGGAAGAAGCAGGGGAAGTCATACCAGAGAAAACTATGATGATGTAACAATTAAAAGACATCAATAAAAACTTTTTATAAAGTTTTTATACAGTTGAAAAACAACTTTTAAAAGTCCACTTAAGATTATCAAACTCCAGAAAGTTGTGTCTACCCGTTCCACTGTACCTTTTGGCTCCACCAGCATCTGGGGACACAATAATACAATTCCTCCATTCTGCAATATTTTCTCGAATCCATTGCAAGACTGCAGGTTCTGCATACAAGTTATCCACTGGAATATCAAAAAACCCCTGTGATGATAGTAAAAAAGATTAAATCAATTAATAGGGCCCAAGATCCGGAGTTCAAAATAGTGGACTGGCTGTGTGACCCAAGGCAAATCCCTTACACTCTTAATACCCAGGCAACTCTCTGAGTGGAGTGATCTATATTTGTGCAAGGAGCTCCTTACACTGGTGAAATCACATTTTCAGATAAAAAGACATCAAGAATGCATCTTCCACTCAAATATTATTCTGATGCTTCATCTTCTCTTACAGGTGGCCCCAAGCTTCATGAAAATTATTTTATTTAAATAAAACATCATTTATTGATGCCTCTGGAAGGTTCCAAACAAAGTGATAAAGACTAAGTAGTCAGTCTCGTGATAAATAACATGCCCTTAGAACGCAGACTAACCTAGAAGTTCAAAAAGTCCCATTATCAAAATGTTGGTGATTAATATTACAGAGGCTTGTAGCTTCCACTGGCAGAGGAAATACTACTACTAATAAAAATCATAAGTCTTCTGGAATCAGGTATTGAGGTATTGTATATGGATGAACAGTGGTTCTAAGTTTGTAATTAACAAGCTATTCATATCCATCCTAAATTGATGGAGACTAAAGAATTTAACTTTTAAAATTAAAATCCCATTCTCTAAAGGAGAAAAGATTCATAAAATGTTTGAGATAAAAAGGAACTTAGATAAAAATATCGAATTAGGGTCCCATCCATTCATTTTCCTTGCATAGCAGCAATTGTTTTAAAAAAAAAATTATCTGAAGTTACAAGAGCCACCGAGGGAGTTACTCATGTTGCTGCCTGTAATTTGCAGTTAGTGACATGTCAATGCATAGACTGTACCTGTATCTGAGAAGCATGGAGATCCATTGTAATGATATGATCAGCCCCGGCCACTGAAAGCATATTGGCCACAAGTTTTGCAGAAATTGGAGCACGACTCTAATTAAAAAAAAAAAAAGTGTATTTTACAACAGTGAAAAGAAATCATAAATGACTCCCCTACGTTTTTCAACTGTAAAGACTAAAATCAGACTAAAATACAAGACTAGGAAAAGCAAACAAAGTATGTTATAGGAAACCAGATATACAATGTTTATGTCATTATTGTTATTTTTTTTAGGTAATTGGGGTTAAGTGACTTGCCCAGGGTCACAAAGCTAGTAAGCGTCTGAGGCCAGATTTGAACTCAGGTCCTCCTGACTCCAGGGCTGGTGCTCTATCCACTGTGCCATCTAGCTGCCCCTCAGATATGTAATATTTATAAAAGGAGTATATGGTGCCATCACTCTGTTAACCAAAATTTGTATCAGAAACTTTTCCAGATGATTTGTATGTTCCTTTAAATATTTTATTATGAAACCTTAAGAATTGCAGTAAAAACAAAACAAAACCACAAAACTTTTCTACTTAAGTTTCCAACTTATAGGTCCAAATTCTAAAGTCCATAATTGTAATATTCCTTAAGCAATTTTAACTCAATGCCAAAGAGTACAGATCACACAGGAATCACTTTAGTCTAACTTCCTCATTGTAAAGATGAAGAAAATTGGTGAAATGCTATCATCAGGTGGCTCATGTGCATATGGGAAAAATACTAAATAATGGCTCTTACTAGTACATCTGGCCACTCCTTCCTCCCCAGAAGGATGTAAGGGACAAGGGGCAGGATTAGAGAAGAGGCCTCTTAAAGGTGATGGCAGTACTTTTTGGAAGACATCAAGGCAGTTAGGGAAGGAGGGCACTAGAAAATGGAAAGGGGCTGAATGAGGAGAATCAGGTGGTATCTGAGCTGCCTTGAAATAAATGAGGGTTCTAGTAGGCAGGTGAAAAAGGAAATATATTCAGAGCACGGGAGATGTACAAACGCCACAAAAAACAGGAGTGGGAGTATGTGTGAGGAACAGAGAGTAAGCTGATTTGTCTGGACCACAGAGTACAGGAAAGAGAGCAATGTAAAATGAATGTGAAAGGGCAGGCTGGGGACAAGATGTGAAAGGCTTGCGAAGCCAAACAGAAGAGTTTACAAACCTTTTTAGGGCCAACAGGAAGTCATCACTAGAGTTTATTACACTGAGGAGTGAGCTGTACTTAAAGAAAATCATTTTGTGGCTATGTGGAGAAAGGATTGGAGTAGGGACAGCCTAGGGCCAAGATCTGGCAACTAATCAAATATACAAGGTGAAAGAGAACAACAAAGTAAAGATAACATTACAAACCAGAGAGACTAGAAGAATAGGAGGTACCCTGAACAGAAATGGGTTCAGTTTTTGGGGAAAGATAATGGGTTCAGTTTTGTAATAATGAGATTGAAATGCTTATGAAATATCTAGTTTGAAACATCTAATAGGAAACTGGTGATAGTGGACTAGAACTCAGGAGAGATTAGGGCTGATAGATCTGGAAGTGACTTAGATGGAGATGATAATTAAATCCATGGAAATGGTCACCAAGAGCAGAAGTAAAGAAAGAAAAGGGCCCAAGAAAGAACCCTGGAATCTATCCACAATTTGTGGCCAGTCAGGTAGGAGTAAAACCAGGAGAGCAAGATCACAAAAACCTGGAAAGAGAATAATCTGGAGGAGAGTATGGTCACTGTCAAATGCAGCAAATAGGTCAAGGAGAATGAGGCCTGAGAAAGGCCATCAGAATCGACAATTAAGAGATCATTAAACCCCAACTGCCCCACAATAAATAAATAAAGAAAGAAAGAAAGAAAGAAAGAAAGAAAGAAAGAAAGAAAGAAAGAAAGA
>NW_020954592.1:7147672-7176031 GCF_900497805.2 Vombatus ursinus | reverse complement strand
AGAAAGAAAGAAAGAAAGAAAGAAAGAAAGAAAGAAAGAAAGAAAGAGATTACTGCTAACTTTGGAGAAAGCTGTTTCAGTTGAGTGATGATTACAAAAGGTTGAAAAGAAAGTAAGATGACCTGTGTGAATAGCTTTTTATAGGAGGTTGGATTCTGCTTGAAAAATCATCTGTGAGAAAGGTCCATAAATACTATAATATATAGAAGAGCAAATTATAAGAAGACAATACAGTTACCTATGAATATATAGCTGAATAAATTGTGGTGCATAAATGTAAAAGAATATTCCTTTGTGCTAAAAAAGGATGAATAAGAATTTGGAGATCTAAAGTGAATTAAGCACAATCAGGAAAATAACATACGAAATTATTACAATAGTCTAAAAAGGACAACCCTCCCTCCCTCTCACCCCCAATTGAATGCTATAATTACAACAAAAAAGATACTCCTGGAAAAGAGCAGAGAATAGAACACTGTTAGGATTTGCCTGATATGTTGGTTGGTTTTTACTGAAGTATTTTCTATTTCTTTTTAAAAGAATATTCCTTGTTACAAATAAAGGTAGGTTGAGTAGGGGGTTACTGCTGTAAAAAACAAAAGACATCCAAATTTCTAAAAGAAAATGTGAGGGGCAGCTAGGTGTGGCAGTGGATAGAGTACTGGCCCTGGAATCAGGAGGCCCTGACTTCAAATCCGGCCTCAGACACATAACACTAGCTGTGTGACCCTGGGCAAGTCACTCTACCCCACTGCCTAGCCAAAAAAAAAAAAAAAAAAAGAAAAAAAAGAAAAAAGAAAATGTGAGTAAGCAGAGTTAGAAAAGACTACTGAAGTAACTAGTGATGTGATACTTGTGAAATTGGTACTATAGATTGGTCTCATGGAAAACTGAGTTTTTTTTAGTTATCTGTAGTCATACAAACATAGGCTACAGTTGTGAAGAATTCCCTCAACCTAGCTGGCAGTGCTGTGGCTCAAATGGCAAAAGATGTGAGCAAGAAGAAATGGGATTATTTGAGGAAACTGGTTAAGTTTATTAAATTTGTACTTTGCCTACAGTCGCTACTCCATTCTTCTGACCCAACAATAGTGCAAGAGAATTTCTGTATAGCCACTGTTTTTCTATTATCTGCAAATCTAAAGGATGAGTCTGAATATTAACACTCTAGAATTGATTTGACAAAAGTATATAATGGATCTGATACATGTCATTCATAAAAGTGCTTAAAAGTAGCAGAAACCAGCTATTTCTGAGTTATTTCATGGGTCTGCACATCTAGATGTTATTTGAGGAGGAGATGGGGTAGAAAGTCCAAGAACCGTCTGTATTATTTTGTATTTACTTACATGTGTACTAGTCGTTAGTACCCCCGCCCCATGTAAATTCCTTGAAAGAATTATTTCTTTATAGCCCCAGTACCTGGCACAAAGTAGGTATGTAATAGATGCTTGGTGAATCATATCTATCTATGTATCTTTTTTACCTATTGGGCCATTACTCTCTTCCTATACTCTGTAATACAGCCAAACTGGAAATAGTAGTGAGGGACTGAACAAGGACAGTGAGAATAAGAAGAGAGAAGAGGGAACAGGAATGTGTAAGATCCTTTAGATGTAGAATGGACAGGACTGGGCATCTGACTGGATAAAAGGGAAGAGCCAAAGATGATAGGAAACATGGATGACGTCCACAGGAGGTAGGAAGGACTAAGTTTTTTGGGTAAGACAATAAACCTAGGTGTGGGGATGTTGATTTTCAGGTACATGGGGGTGAAAGTGGTGTTGGCCTGGATCGAGCTGAAGATGAGAGCTTAGAAAAGAGGTCAGGGCTAGAGATTCAGATTTAGAAGTTACTGTCATAGAAGTGGGATTGAGCTTGTCCAGAGACAACAAAGAGGCCCAAGGGCTGACAGACCTTTAGGAAACATCAGAATTAGGAAGTCAGTAATAGGAGGAGCCAGAAAAGCATCGATTAGAGAGATGAAAGACCCAGATAGTATATTACCTTTAAAGCCTAAAGAGGAGAAAGTACCCAGGCAGTAGAAAGAAGTTCAAGCAAAACTAACTTGGGGGGAAAAACCCATTAAGTGACTAGGAGAGATCAGTAATAAGTAATTTAACTAGAGCAAAGATTCTTAACCTTGGGTACTTGAAGCTTTTTTGTTTTTTAATTGTGCTAACTATATTTCAATAATTGGTTTCCTTTGTAATCTTATGTTTTCCTATATTTTAGATATTATTCTGAAAAGGGGTGCATAGGTTTCATCAGAGTGCCAGAGGGGTTCATCATAGAGAAATAAACACCCACCCACACCTTCCTAAGTAGATTAATAGATGGCAGGAAACAAAGTCACTGGGTATGTATGTGTACCCACCCCCACCCCTTTTCTGTGTTGTCTTACAAATGTAACTTCCCTGAGGGCAGGGACAGGCTTAATTTTTTGCCGGTATTTGTATTCCCAGACCAAACCACAGAGTCTGGTGTTTTAAGCAACTAGGTGCTAGTTGCTTGCTTGCTTACAAGAAGTGTAACTGGACTGGATAGAAGAAAGAATGAGAACACCAAAGAGAAGGTATGACTGCTGAAGTAAGGTCACAGAGGAGTCAGGAAGAAATGAGACCAAGACTGCAGAGAGCAGGATTAAGCTCAGAAGTCTCTCTTTTTTTTTTTATAAGGGGACAAGGGGGGAAATAGTTGGTAACAATGCTCAAATTCTGAGGAATGAAGGAAGAAGCACAAAGAGCTCATATCAGATGGTCACAATCTTTCTACAAAAGTTCCAGGGCAAATCATCTGTTCTAAGTGGAAGGAAGGTGAAAAGGAGGATAAAGCTTTGCAGCAGGTGCTGTGGGATGTGAGATCGGAAATTCATAAAGGTAGATTGTAGTCAGACTGCTGAGCAGCATCTAGAGCCAAGCTGGTCATGCAAATGCCTCGGGAGTGGGTGAAGTCAACTCATGATTTTATCCATAGATGCTCAGAAGTTTCAAAGTAGGAGCAGAGAAGATGAATGGTGGGGATTATCCTGGGATTCCTGAGATGGCAACGAAAGGAGGTACTGGAGAAGTCCCTTTCAGCTCTGAATTCTTATGCACCTAAATTGGGATAGTTGTTTATGCACAATAATGGATTCTTTATTAAAATGAGACTCAGGTAAAAAATTATATAAGATTTTAAAAAATATTTTAGGGCAAAATAGATTTTAAAAATATAAGTAATTTAGATCTCAAAATAAGTTATAAGTAATACCAAAATCAGAAAAGGATTACTAATTATATTAGTCCTCTAAAAATTGATGTATGATTTTTTTCTGACAAAACACCATAAATAAGAATATACAACATCAAAGTTTTCAATAGCTGTCCTTATGAAAGGACAGAATATAAGAATAATAAGATCAAATCATTAGGAGGACTAAATGATATTTAAGACGACTTCTAACAGTTTCTCTATTCACTACAGAATTAAGTTTAGATCATAGCACAATTAAGTTTAGAAATACTGTTGAACAGTGCCTTATTTTTTCAAATTCCTTTAAGAATTAAATTCGTAATAAATGAAATTGTTTTGCTCACATACAATCAAACCTTGTTCTCAGAAATAACCTATTTATAGAATAGGAACATGAGATTGCCTCTCCCCTACCCCATCTCAATAGTTAAAATTGGGAAGTTAGCTTTAAATTCACACACAAGCACCATCTAGTGGCAAAAGATGGAAACCATGAGTAAATGGATTCATTTATGGATTCAAAATGACAAAGACTCAAAACTCAGGAGCTGCATTTAGCTCAAGTGTAAAAAATAAAATATTTCAGGATCCACAGATACAATGAAAAATAAAAAATTTGACTTCAAAGAAAATGAAGTTGAGGGAGCTATAATGACAGAAAAAATGTAAAGACTAAAAAGTAATGGTAAGTTAGGCTTAAGAAAAAAACAAAGCATTTTTGCCTTTGTGTATTAATTACAGCTTTAGAATCACAGATTGTAAGGGTTGAAGTGGCCTTGGAGATAATCTACTCCAAACCCTTCAGTTTTACAGATGAGGAAACTGAGAAAGAGTCAAAGTGACAAGGTCACATAATTAGTTTATTAGCAAATCAGTTACCTATCTTTTTCTCTTTTGGGGGGGTGGAAGGGACAAGGAGAAGGGTGAGGCCAAGTTAAAGTTAGGGATGTCTTCCTTTTAGACTAAGAGAACACCACAATCTTCCCTAAAACACTAACTTTATAACATTGGCTCAAAATCCTTCACTGGTTCTCAACTGCCCAAGATAAAATACAAATACTCCTCATCCTAAAATTCAGTCCTTCTCCACTCTATCCTTATTTCCAACTATTCCTCTGTTTCTGCTGAACTTATTGTTGATGGAAAATGTCTCTTGATTTGTCCTTTATCATTCTTAGATTCATGACATTCTTCAATCAAGAATGTCTAAAGTCACTACCCATCCGAGCCCAAACAAAACTCTATCCCTTGAAGGCTCAAATCTTACCTCCTCTTTGGACTGCACACTTACCTGAGGAGGAAATTCTCTCTCTCTCTCTCTCTCTTCTGAATTATATAACATTAACTCTATCACTCACTGGGCAATTGTAACTAACTTCCTCTTCTGACATTTCTTGACCTGATGTCTCATCTACTATTTCATATGGGAGATAACTTCTGAACTAGGCTTTAAACTCTGTCAGTGTAAAGAGGACTTATTGTATCTCCCTGTACTTCTTACAGAATCTAGCACAACGCCTTGTACAAGTTGGCTAAAAAATACCTGCTGACAGAGAACATACCTTTCAGATAAATGATAATCCTCAATAAAAAACCCATGGAATTTTGAGCCACAATGTCATGAAACCATAGCAAAATAAAAGATTGTGAATATGCCTTGAAAAGTCAGTATAATAAGATTTATAGCACTGACCTAGCCATGGGCTCTTTACATATCTTATAACTGATGATGTAATAACCTTAACCCTGGTGGCATCCTGACCCTGAATTTTTCCTTGCTTGGTACAATCCCTTCATTCTAAATTTAAACTGGGATTCAAAAATTAGACTTTCCCTCCTCACCAGACTTGATTTTAAAATTTAGCTTTATAGAGGAAAAGTGGCCAAAAAAATTAAGGTGTTCTAATCATCCAGGAGTGATAAAACTGAAAGCATTCAAACACAAAACTTATAAGAAAAAAATCCTAAGATTCAAAGGATAATTACAGCCAAAATAAGCTTTAAGCCTTATTTAAAAAAAAAAGTATGTAAAGGAAAATAATTTTGAAATTCATCCAAATAATGGTAGGATTTCTGATCTTAATCTCTAGATGTACCATGCTACCTTGCTGAACAAATGCATATTTGGCTAATGAGTTCTTTTAAAATATGCCATCTCAACTAATGTGAAAATAGGTTTAATAGGAATGTATCTGTAGAGCCAATTACATCAGATTGTACGCTGTCTTGGGAAAGGAGGAGGGGAGGAAAATTTAAAACTCAAAAGCTTATGGAAGTGAATGCTGAAAACTAAAAATAAATGTACACATGCCATATCCATAGATTTGTTCTTTATATGTCACATAATAAAACAATAACAACAAAACAGATAAGTAGCTGTATTCTATGATAAAAACATTTCTTAAATGACAGCAGTCACTAAATACACACAAAACAACATTATTTTAGACCATTTGAGTTAGAGTTCAAGATAGCGTGTATGGCTAAATAACTTTCCCAACAACCAAATCATGATAAACACATTGTTTTTACATGGTTTAAAACCTGCTATTCATGGGATTCTTTATGTGCATTATATGGAATAGCTGCTTTCAAGACATCCCAAACAGTGAAAATACAGAACTAAATGAAGTCTGGCCCATATCAGAGTACCTCAGAAGGCATCTGCTAAGGCGCTGATTCTGGGATAATTGTGATGAGTGAAAGGGAAGTTCATGCTATATTATAGACATTCTAGAACTACTTCTGGTCAGTTCATCACATGTGGAAGAGAATGCTTTTGGGCTACAGAGGCATTCAAAAGAGGCCTGCCAGATCTCAGCTACTTTTTGACTCACAGAAGTCTTGGGAGAGTTGAATGACAGTGCCTGCTAAAGGGAATGGAGCCTATGACCCTATGAGTTCAAAAGGCCCAGATGGCTCCTTAGTATCTTATCGCTGAGTTCAGATTTGAAGCCAGCAGAATTATCAGTGTCCCCCAGTCACGAAAGGAGTGGAGCCTACCTCAACTCCTGATCATTTTTGGCTCAGGTTTGAAGAATTTACGCCTCTACGGGCAAGGAATAAATTGTGGAAGGGGCCTTCAGGCCCAGCAGTGCTAGCTAAGACAGACTCTTTTAGCAGTTGTGCCGTACCTGGACCTAAACCAATGCTACATAGGAACTGAGGTAGTTTTGAGCCTATTCCACCACATCATTAGGGAGAGCAAGGGGGAGCACGCCCTGAGGGGTTGGGCTGGGAGGAGGAGCAGGGAGGGAGAGTCTGTTCTATGCCTTTTTTTAAAGGTAATGATACTAAGTGGCAAAAGGGAACTAAGCTGCTAGTCACTGGCAGTAGCCAGCTAACAAATGGGAACACTGCTAGTGGAGACTCCAGTTGATGGAAGTAGGGATAAAAGCTTCCCTGGGGTAACCTGCCCCCAAGAAAAGCCCTCTAAAGGGGAGATGCAGCAAGCCTGGTTCTGGGAGAGAGAGCCAGAGCTGCCATGTTACACAATCAATGACAGGAGGGGAAGGGGGGATAGTCTGGATGAAGTCACAGAAGACAATAGAGATCAGAAACCAGACTGGAAATCTACATTTTGGGTTAACTGGTTAAAAACCGAGATGAAATTTAACAGTGATAAATGTAAGATACTGAATTTGGATTTAACAAAACTACATCAAAGGAGACATGAATCACTCCATGTTCATGGTCACAGAGTGCGTGGAAGGAACACTGCATTCAGTACCTTCTAAGAGGGAGGGATTTGGGCAAACTAGTTGTTCACTGGAGGGTGACTTGGAGGAAGGTCTCGAAACAATGTCATTAGGAGTATTTTAAAGATCTGAGGATTGGAGCAGCTAAGTGACGAAATGGAAAGAGCTCTGGCCTTGGAACCAGGAGGCCCTGAGTTCAAATCCGGCCTTAGATACTTGACATGTACCAGCTGTGTGACCCTGGGCAAGTCATTTAACCCCAACTGCCTCACCAAAAAGCAAAAAGATCTGAGGATGTTTAGCCCAGAGAAGAAAAAGCAAATGATAACATGTTTATAATTATTTTCATATATTTAAAAGATTAACATGTGGATGAGGGAGCAGATCCAGTGTTATTTTGAAGGCAAAAGCTAGAACCAATGGGTGGAAGCACCGGCAGATAAAGAGCCCAACTCACAATATGTAATAACTTTCAGACAATTTAGAGCAGTCTAACAATGCATTAGGATGCCTTGAAAAATGAGTTCCCTGTTAATTTGTTGTTCAGTCATTTTTAAGTCTCCTTTTAGGAAAAAGAGGTAAGGGGCTTTTTAAAAAATGTTACTAAAATTCACTTTTGAAGGAGTACAAATAAATGGCCTATGTCTTTTCTCTTTCTATGTAATCTAACGTCCAATGATAGCATGATGCAAAGACAAATCTGAAAAAGGCCAGAAGAAACCAAAAATAGTCCATCTGGTCTAATAGCTACAAAAGTTTTCAATGGTTCGATTGAATGAAATGTGTGCAAGAGAAAACTTGAACTGGTGTTTGGAATGTACCACATCTTTCACTTACCTTGTCTTTTTTATCTTGTCGGGCATATGGAAAACATGGGATCACTGCAGTTACCCTGGATGATGATGCAATTTTGCAAGCATTGATCATAATGAGAAGTTCCATCAAGTTATCATTAATTTCTCCACAGCCACTCTGGATGATGTAGACATCTTCTCCTCTCACACTTTCACCAATTTCTACACTAAAAGGAAAGATCAATGTTATTTTATTAATAAAAATTTTTGAAATTAAGGATTCATCAAACGCTCACATTATTTATAAAAATTTATGAGATTAAGAACAAATGAATTCATCACATGTGGTTTCAGAATAACCAACCAAAAACTTAGATCCCTATAAATATGATCTTTCTCCTAGTCCTAGAGTTAGTATTGTTGTTTGTTTACATTCCATAAATTTACTAGGGAAGCATGGATCAGTACATATGGATCAGGCACAAGCCTGGAAGTTAGGAAGACCTGGGTTCAAAGTCTGCTTCAGACACATTGGTTATGTGACTCTGGGTAACTCACTTAACCACTCTGAATGCTAATTATTATTAAGTGCCTACTATGCATTAATACATTGTATTAAGCACTGGGGATACAGAGAAAAGCAAAAGAACTCAGTCTAATGTAAAAATGGAAAGTGGAGCCATTGGTACCCACTGAGTTGTTCACAGGAACAAATGATATAAGGCAGGTAAAGCTCTTGGTAGAACTTAAATAAAGCACTATAATAAACATTACACTGTGTAGAAAAGACCTACTTAAGCAGAATAATTAACCATTGAAACAGAGCAAAATGGCAAAAAAAAGAAAAAAAAAGAAAAGAAAAAGAAGTTCCTAATTAAGAACTGATAGAGGCATTTTCTCCAGTCATATCTTTGTAGTTGTAAGGACATGTCAATACCCAGTCAACTTAAAGCTGCCAAAATACTAAAATGCCTTAGTCAATAACTAAGAAAGTAGCAACTTAAGGCATCACCTTAGTTAAAGACTTGATAACTATAGAAATGAATAACATGGGCGCAGATACAATAATGAGGGCATACAGTAATTTGTTCTTTATCAAGCAATAATGTCCATGAAAAAAAGAAAAAAATTTACTTACAGATTCCTTTCATATACACCATCTATGCATTCACTTTTGTACCATAATGCTCCTGCGTTAACAATATAAAGAGTCAAGCTGCAGAGCCACTCCAATGACAGACAGTCCTGTTTAGTTCCAGGCAATCTTCTCGCTCTCTGTCTTTGCCTTTTCCTCTGATAATAACAATGGTATATTTGTACTGTAGCACTCTGCAGTTTATAAAGTGCTTTCACAACCATTGTGTCATGAGATCTTTGTGAAAACCTCATCAAGAAGGCAGATTGGATATTATCAGTACTTCTTGTATTTTTTTTCTGTTTTTTTTTTTTTTTTTTACAAATGAGGAAACTGAGGCTTAAAAATTAAGCAAATTGCATAGGATGCCCAGACCAATAAGTAGAACTAAAACCAGGCCATCTGACTTCTGATACAAGGTTAGCTCCCACCTAGCACTTTAATATGCTGTTGGTTGCACGCAAACTGGATGATATGGTTTCTTGTTGCTATGACAAAAAAATGAAGTACTCATGAAGAAAAGCCATTTGACAAGCATTTTATTAAGAATCTGATGTGTGCCAGGAGCTTTTCTAGACATAGGGGCTACAGATAAATTGCTTGTTCAGTGTTTCCAACTTTTCATGAGCCCATAGTCTATTTTTTCCATTGGGTTTTCTTGGCAAAAATACTTCTATTTCCTTCTCCTGTGGACCACTTCTTTTTTTTGGTGGGGAGGGAAGGATGTGTGTCAAAGACAAATAGTGGCTATTAATGTTTGTTTGATTAAATAAGAGACCAATTATAAAGAGAAAAAGAAATGCAATTAATTTAAAGTATTACAAGTTAACACCTTAATCAAACAGGTCATTCATTCATACATTCATTACTTTCCCTACTTCCCTACCTTTGACTTCATTAGTGTAGAGAATTCCTGGTGAGGAAACTCCTACCAATGCAGATAGACATGCCAGGACTGTAAAACCATACAGTTTTACAGAGTTGCCTGAGGCATGGAGATTAATTAAATTACTTGCACAGGATCACAAAGAAGGTTTATGTTTGAATCTGGACTTGAACCCAGGTCTTCCTGAGTCTGAAGCTGACTTATATTTGTGGGTTCTTCTCTAGACATAAATTAACTGTACAAAAAAGGTAACTTATTCTTTGTTTTAGGATATCATCTGTTCAAAAAGCATTTATAAAGCCTCATATGTGCAAAGCACTGTTCTAGGTGCTTAGCAAAGATAAAGAAAATTAAGAGATGGTCCCCACACATTTTCTTAAAACTTTGAACATACTCTAAGCTTTTATTTAAATTCAAATGGAAATTATTCATTTAAAAAATTATATTTACATGTATTGAGTATTTTGCAATTAGTAGTGTACTAAAGGAGAAACCTATTGGCTACCTGGTATACCATGAAGCAAAAGTACACTAGAAACAGTATGGCTGTATTTCTGCTTAATGCACCATATTTTTGCATCCAAAGAGCTAATTTAAATTCCTCTGAGAACAAGTTATCCTGTATGTTGGTCCTGGAATGAAGTAAATTTGCATTGTGGGGACATACTGGCCACATAACTACACTGAGATTTCCCAAATCAACCAATCAATCAATGTTGGAATCTTTGGCTTATTTATAACAATTCCAATATCATTGATCCAAGGAAGAAAAGATATTATCATAATAACCATCATGATTATTTCTTGATTAAAAAAACATAAATGATCAGTCACACACAGAACCTAATCTTTGATTTAGATATTAAAAAGTTATGGGCAAAAAGAGGCATACAACTTTGGGTGCTAAGGAAAGAGTGAGCTTCAGTTCCCTCATGTGTAAAAAATATGGGGGATGAACCAGTGGGGTTTTAAGATCCCTTCTCATTTTTGGGCTGCGAGCCCTTGATAATAATTCTGTGTACCAAAGTAAGATTTTACAACTGTTCGGAGTAGAAGAGCTTTATTCTTTTTTTTATTTCTCAAAAAACCTTCATGAGTTTAGCAAGATTCCAAATACTCTGTAAATCAGCTAAAAAACATTTATTAAGTGCCTACTATGTGCCAGGCACTGGTGCTAAGAGATGGGGATACAAAGATTCACAAAAGCTTTCAAGAAATTTACAATCTAATCTAAATTATATGATAGAATGTTATCTATGGCAGCCCTGCCCATGCTGACTGCTCAAACATTGTTATTACAAAGACATTAAGATATCTATAAAAGCCATTTCAATGGCCTATGACAAACTGAAAGCACAGAGTGAACTAGATTGGTTAGCTCCTTTCAGATGTGGCTAGGTGAAAAAGGAAGACACAGATATAAGAAAGCCAAGAGAGATAATATTCTGGATGGCAGAATTGGAATCCAAACCATTTTTTTTTAAATGCTGTAATGATCGGGCAAATCTGTTTATTAGGAGTAAATGTAAAGCCTTCCGAAGCCCAGAATGGGCTTGTAAGTCAATTCATTCAATTCAAGGAGTATTTATTAAGTGCCCCGGGCAGCTAGGTGGTACAGTGGATAGAGCTGGCGCCTGGAGTCAGGAAGACACACATCTTCCCCAGTTCAAATCTGACTTTAGACACTAGCTTTGTGTCACTTAATCCTATTTGCCTCAGTTTCCTCATCTGTAAAATAAGCTGCAGAAGGAAATGTCAAACCTCTTCAGTATTTTTGCCAAGAAAACCCCAAATGGGGTCACAGAAGAGTGGGACACAACTGAAAAACTGAAAATTTATTAAGTGTCTACTATGTGTAAAGCCCTTGTTGCTAGGTGCTGGAGATAAAAGAAATGAAATAGTCCCCTTCCTTAAGGAGCTTACATACAAACTGAAATGTTAAAAAATACCGGGGAATTTTAGGGGACTGTGAAAACAAATATTTGAAGGACCGTCACATGTAAGAGTCATTAGACTTGTTCTGATTTGGCTACTGAGACCAATTTCTAATCTTTTTTAATTTCCAGTTTTCAAACCTTTTGGTCTCAGGACCCTTTTACACTCTCTTCTTAAAGCGTTGTAAATACTAATAGCAGACATTTATATATGCTTAGCAAATGTTAAAATATTTTACATATATCATCTCATCTGATCCTCACAACTGAGGCAGGTGTCACAGATATTAGTTCCTCCATTTTGCACATGAGAAAATTGAGGCTCAGATAAATAATTTTGCCTCGGTCACGTGTCAGAGACAGCATTTGAATCAAGGTCTTCCAAACTTCACTCTAGCTACTTTACAAGACTGCCATAAAAACATGTTCTGAAGGAAATGGGGATGCTCAGTCACAGGGACAAGAGATAGAACAAAGGGACAGAGACTGCATGGATGATCCAAGTCACAGGAAGGCAGATTTCAAAAAAAGAATTACTAACAATTAGAGCTGTCCCCAAATGGAAATGGGCTGCCCTGAGAGCTAGTCTCCAATCAGAATTAGGTCTCCAATAAGAAGATAATCATCTGTCAGGGATACTGCAATGGGGACTTACGCTGAAGGCCAGGATTTGACTATGGAAATAAATCTAAACCAATAATTTTAGGTATGATGCCTAAGGTCCCTTTTAATTCAAAAATATTATGAACATCAATAAATCAATAAACATTGATTAAGCACCTACTTACTACTACATTTAACAGCTACTGTCCTAGGCACTAGATACAGGTGAGACAAAGTGAAAAGGAGGTTAAACCAAGGTACCTGGAAGAAGTATATTAAGATCCCTCCCATAAAACTCCTCTAAACAGATCTAGAAAACACACCAGACCGAACCCTAATCAGGGAATTAAAAAAGTGATTCTTTTTTTTTTTCCAGCTCAGGGCAGCATATAAAGACATACAGAAAAGTCTGTGGATCCTGGGGATTGGGTTTGGCCAGGAGCACAGGGCCACAAAGAGCCCAGGGACTGAAAGAGGAACAAGACCATGCACCTGGGCAAAACAAGGTTGCAGACCCAAAGAAGGGCATCTCGGACCTTGTGCAGGAGGCAGGAACAGCTGCCAGCTGGCAGCTCTGTTGCTAACCACTCAGTTCGGGGTCACAGATCCAGGGTGGGCTAAGGAGAAGACCTGTGCCCAGCGGTGGCATTGCAGGGGAAGGTCCCAGGCTGTGTACTGAGCAAGGAGTAAGCAGAGAAGCAAGCAGGAGCTGCGTGGTCTCAGCTCCAACTCCTGAAGGCTGCGGGTCTGTCGCTCTGAAACAGCAGAGCTTTCTAGAGGGCTGATGGGGGGTAAGTCCAGCAGCAGTCTACCAAAGCTCCAAAAGAAACAAACACACAGGCCTGTTGTTCAGAGGCAAAAACCCAGGTCAAGAACTTGCAGCACTGAGGGAGAAGGGCCAGCAGTCAGACGTACCCTGGATCAGACCACTTTGTGGGAGCGCTGAAAGCTTGCAGACCTCCAGACTCAGCTGACAGCCTGGAATAATGTAACACTTAATACCCCAAGAAAGAGCATCAGGACCAGCCCAGACAAGGAAGAACGAACAACCATAAAAACTGGAGACAGAGGTACTTAAGGCACAAACCCAAGTGAAGAAAATGACTCCACAACAACTATAAGCTAAGCGTCAAAGGAAAAAAAAAGTGCAGCTTGGGCATAAATTTAACTAGAACTACTGGAAGAGATAAAGTAAGAATTGTGTTTTTTTAGAGTTAAAAATGTTTTTATAAATGAAATTTAAAAAAAATTGGAAATGGAAGAACTGGAAAGGGAATTAACAGCTTGGCAAAGAGGTACAAAATCTTGCCCAAGCATCAAACTCCCGAGAAATCAGAATGAACCAAATAAAAGCTGATGACTTCCTGAGACAGTAGGAAATATTAACACAATGTCCAAATGCTGAAACAGAAAAAAATTTGAAGTATCTCAGAGCGAAACAAGTGACGTGGAAAATAAATCTGCAAAAAAAATCTAAGTGTCACTGGACCGCCTGAAAATCGTGACCAAGAAAGGGTGTCTAGATATTCTTTTCAAGAAATCATAAAAAATGCCCAGAGAACAAAGTGGAAATAAAGTCGCCTCCTGAAAGAAATTACCAAATAAAAACTGTCAACAATATTAGAGTCAAAATCCAGAGCTTCCAGGTCAAAGAAAGAATCTTAGAAGATGCCAGAAAGAATTCAAGTACTGTGGAACCATAGTAAGGAGCACACATGATCTAACAGCCACAACTAAAAAGGAATAGAGAGCTTGGAAAACCATTCCAGAAGGCAAAGGATATAGGCTTACAACCGAGAATAATAGCAGAATAGGGGAAAATAACGTACCTTACATTTTTGTGATAGAATACTATTCTGCTACAAGAAAAGATGGAGGGGATAGTTCCAGAGAAACCTGAGAAGACTTTTTTATGCAGAATGAAGAGAATAGAACTAAGAGGACTATTTATAGAAAGACAATATTATAAAGTCAAACAACTTTGTGCAAAATAAGACATTTTGAAGGGATGTGGCCAATGTGGAAATTTGTTTTGCCTGATTATACATGTTTGTAAAAGGGTTTTTTTCTTTTTTTTTCAATGGGGGGCATTTTGAGAGCAAATGCACTAGCAACTGGGGGTGGTGATGGAGAGGAATTCAAGGAAGGCTTCATATAGGAAGTGGTGCTTGAGTGAAGTCTTTAAGTTGGAGATTCTAAGAGGCAGAAATGAAGAGGGGAGTTCATTATCGATGGGAAATGTAGCAAAGAAGAAAGTAAAGCAAAGAATGTCTCTAAATCTCATTAATGTTGCCACAAGCATTAAGCTGCTTCAAATTGTACAATATTATCTAAAACTCAAAGCCAACATTTTGACAATTTTTTTAAACTCAATTTCTTGTAGAGTACTTCGAATATCACAGTCTTAAATATGTATGTGGATGTGCACATTATAAAAGAACACCAGTCCCATATTGTTTTCTAGAGTAACCTATTCTACATGAGGAAGAAATTTTTCTTAAGAATTCAGGAAAGAGTATCCTTTAACCTAGCAATACCACTATCAACAAACTGATCTGCCCCCAAGAAATTATTTGATCTATTCTGTATTCACTTCTATGTGTACATAATATGTTCCCACAAAAAGAATACAAAGGAAGGCACTATTTTCTGTCTCTGCATCTGGTAAAATACCTGGCATTTAATGCATAAGCACTCGTTGAAATGAACTGACTTCCTGACTGGAAAGCTGCCTCTTTGTGCTTATCAAACCAAACCCCGTAAGCAGGGACTATTTGTTTTCATTATAAATACATTAAAAATTTTAAATAAAATCTTAAGTCTAGAAAAAGTCTAATGCTTTCTCTTCAAACCAATGTTACATTTAAATTGCATTCCAACTTGAATGGCTTATCTGAAAAAACAAACCCTTAAAGAAGCATAATTAATAACACCAACACTGATTACTGGTCTTCTTTCCTGGCTTAAGACAAAAGCTATTTGCTAGGCATTTTGGGATTGCTCATTTTATGAGTCAGAGAGCAGCAGAGTTGGGCAGTTAACTTGGTAAAGGACATTACTGAGAATCTGGAAGTATAAGCCAAGAGAGGGAGGAAGAGAAAGTGGGTGGCTGGAAACATGACCAAAGAATAAGAAATTGGGGGATTCAGTGCATGGAAAATGACAGCTTATATCTTTTGTTGTGGAGGTCTATTAAGTGCACATATGAGTAAATACAAAATGATTAAACGATTTCTGGGGGGAGGGTCAGTTTGTTGTTAACAAAGGTTATACAGGAAAGCATGGAAGGACAGGGAAGAGTGAGAAAAGGACATTGGTGATAGGGCTAAAACAATTCAAAATGTTCAGGGTGTGGGAACTAGAAGGAAAAAGGGCTGGCTGCTCAGGTGAAGAATAGTTTTCAAGCTGAGCTCCTCAGGTTACACCGAGAACCAAGTAAAAACAAACTTGCTATTTTCAATGACCCTAGGACAGACTGGACTTCTGTTTCAAGCTATACAAGGCTGAGATTTGTTATTCAGTGGACACCAACATTACAAGTGCTTCTTCTCATATCAAATAAAAGTCAGCAAGCTGTCATAAAGGTTCTGGTTTTTCTTGTTCAATAGGAGTTGGGGGAGGTGGGAAGGAAAGAAAATAAATGTTAAGTTAAAAAAAAAAAAGACAACCTGCAAACCTGAGCTTAATGGCTGTGCAGTATCATCATTAATACATTATAGTCAAGTTTACTTTAATGTAACTATGTTGTAGTCTCATTGGGCAATCATCCAAGGTACAATGGATCATTTCCAAAAATCCAATTGTAAAGCAGCTGGAAGCCAAGAAAGGTCCCTTTATAGGTTTGCATTTACTTTTCTGTGTACATGTTACTGGGTGGTGAGGGGGAAACAATGCAATGACTCCTTGAGGCCAGGGGCTATTTTGTTTGCACAGAGGCATTAATCTGAGCTACACTTGCCCACAGTCAGTGTCTATCAGAAATAGGCTTTGAACTCAGGACATTCTCAAAGTTTGTTACTGAATGTTTGTTGAGTGATTGAGGTTTCTTTACAATCTGGACCTAAGGACACATCTTGGTTCTGTCAAACAGATGTTCCTCTACGATATATTTTGCTGGGAAGGTGAGAGTATCTTACCTGGTAGGACAGCCTGCTTTCCATGGGATAATATATAGAGAGAGCTGGCAAGGATCTTAAGAGCCATCTCATTTCAGTTGCCTCATTCTACAGATAATCTTTCTGAGTTAGTTTCCTGAAGTGTGCAAGATAGGATCTGAACTGAGGCCTTCATTCTTAAGTCAAGCATAACTTCAAGAGTCTATCAACTTTCACCCACCCTGCCCCTAAAGGAGGTGGAGACCCTATAACCCAAGTCACCCTTTACACTTTGGATGAGATCCCTTTAGAGACATCTTTATCTCCCCCTCAAAGGTTGGAAGGGAGGGATAAGAGACAGAAGGCAAAACAAAGCAGTTAATAAGTCAACCGGCATTAAGTCCTGGAGATACAAAGAAAG
This sequence comes from Vombatus ursinus, assembly GCF_900497805.2. Lineage (NCBI taxonomy): Eukaryota > Metazoa > Chordata > Mammalia > Diprotodontia > Vombatidae > Vombatus > Vombatus ursinus. Next base: position 7,159,232 of record NW_020954592.1, on the reverse strand, counting down.
GAACAACAGTTCTGGTCTGAGCTCAAGAAGTTCACATTCTAATGGGGAAGAGATAACAGGGAAACAACAGAGACATACAAGATACATATAGAGTAAATGGAAGGGAATCTCAGAGGAGGCACTAGCAGCTGGAAGGTGGGAGGACTAGGAAAGGCTTCTTGCAGAAGACAGAATTTGAGCAGAGGATTCAAGGAAACCAAGGAAACAGAGAGGGAGGTAAGGGAATGAAGCATTCCAGGCATCAAAGACAGCTAGTCTAAAGGCAGAGTCAGGTGATGAAGAATCTTGTTTAAGCAACCGTGGTTTGGCCATAGCAGTGCAGTAGCTAGAGCCCTGGGCATGGTGTTAGAGAAGACCTGAGTTAAAATATGACCTTGGTCACTTACTAGTGTTTGACCCTGGGCAAGTCACTTCACTTTTGTTTGCCTTAAGTTTACTCAACTACAAAATGGGGATAGTAACAGCACCTACCTTGCAGGGTTGTTGTGAGGATTAAATGAGATATTTCTAAAAAGTGCCTGGCACATAGTAAACTGTATATAAATGATTATTCACTCTCTCTTCCCAGTATGTCAATGTCAGATTGTAGAGTGCATGAAAGAGAGTAAAGTGTAATAAGACTGGAAAGTTAGGAAGGGTTCAGATTATAAAGAGCTTTAAATGCTGAATGGGACTTCTTTTTTGGTTCTGGAATAGGGAGCCACTGGAGCTCATTAAGTGGGGTTAAGGCTGAGGCAGTAGGAGGTGATATGGTCAGATCTATGATTTAAAAGTCATCTTGGCAACTGAATGAAGGATGATTTGGAATGGGGAGAGAGACTTGAAGAGGGAAAACCAACCAGAAGGCTCCTCTAACAGTCTAGGTAATAAATGATGATGGCCTATACTAGAGTTTTCTGATTGGAGAAAAGGGGACATATATGAGAGATGTCATAAAGGTAGAAATGGCAGTATTTCACAAAACCTTGAATGTGTGGTGTGAACTGGAGTTAAGAGTCAAAATGAGGGCTGAGGCCTTGACAATAACAGGAAAGGTGGGAAGGAAGGGTCTAGGGAGGAAGACAATAAGTTTTGTTTTGAAGTGTTGAGTTTGAGGTATCTATGGGACTTCCAGTTTGAGATATCCAACAGGCATTTACTGGGGAGTCTGGAGGTCAGGAGAGAGATTAGCTGGATAAATAGATCTAAGGATTATCTATAGAGATAAAAACTGAACCCCTGGCAGCTGATAAGATCACCAAGCAAGACAGTACAGTGTAACAAGAGAAGGCCCAGGAGACAGCCCTGGCAAGGTATAATATGAAGAAATCAGGAGGGGTCAGACAGAATCAAAAGAAAGCAATGTCACAAAAATGTAGTGTGTCTGGGAAGAGGTGATTAACAGTGTGAAATGCTACAGAGGTCATAAGATCTGGCAAATCAGAGACTGTTGGGAACTTTGCAGCTTTACATGTTGAGGACAAAACCTAGATGACAGGGAGTTTAGAAGAGCTAACACAACTACCTGAGTTTAAGCTAGAGAAAAACAACCAACCTATTAGAATAATGAAAAATGGAGACAATAGTAGCACCTATCTCCCAGGATTATCTTGAGGATATTTGTAAATCTGTAAAGCACTCTGCAATCCTTAAAGCAGAATAAATGCTAGCTAGTCTTAAAAGACTTGGGAAATTCACTAAACCACTCTAACAAGTCAATGGTAAAGTATATATACCCTTTGACCAGGGATACCACTACTAGGTCTATACTCCAGAGATCAAAGAAAGAGAAACAGGATCCATATGTACAAAAATATTTATAGCACCTCTTTCTGTATTGCCAAGAACTGGAAACTAAAGTGCCCATCAAATGGGGAATGGCTTAACAAATTACCATATACAAACTAAAAGAGAATATATTATGCCCTAAGAAATGAAGGAGGGTTTCAGAAAAATCTAGGAAAACTAATACGAACTGAGGCCACGTGTGAAGAGAACCAGGACAATTTATTCGATAAGGACACTGGAAAGATAAAATGGATTTGGCCATCCCCCATGCCTGGAATGCTTTCCTTCCTTATCTCTGCCTCCCCTGTTCCATGTTATTTTTCTTTTTGCAAAAGTCGCTAAAATTCAACTTTCTGCAAGAAGCCTTTCCCAGTTCTAAGATCACCAACAAGTTATTCTGCACAGTGTCTCAAATAGCTTCTTCCATACTAAGTGTGAACTCAGGAGGGGTCGGGTTAGACTGACAGAATCAGGAGAATTACAAAAATCTGGGAGGATCCAGGAAGAGGTCATCAGCAGTGGCAAACACGACAGAGATGAAGGATGGGGAGTTCAATTGGGGGGGGGGGGTCCTAGGCTTCCTGTGCAGCCCCAGGCCTTTTCTGTACTCCCAGCGTTCAGAACCATAAAGCACACATTTCAGTGCTTAATAAATGCTTGATAACTTAACCAACTCTGCTCAAGGGCAAAAATCGGAGGACCCACCCAGAGCCAGGCCACTGCTCGTTTCTTGACAGATTGAAGGTTTCAGAGCTTTAAGACTTGAAATTTCGCAGCTGGACAACGTGGGTATTTGCATTGCTCTGGCTTGGCATACATCGTGGGGGTGGGGTGAGGAGTAGGGGGAAGGGAAATAAGTAGAAGATAGATGCTGGTTAATCGGGAAGGGGGGCTTAAAAAGCCAACGCCTCCATGACTTCCAACAACTGACAACGGAGACATGGGGAGGCCACGAAGCTCCTTTTCCGCACCCGCAGGCCTCCACCCCGCCAGCCGAGGGAGTTAAACGCGCTTCTGTGGTTGGGGGCCAAACTCTTCGGGAAAGGCTCAGGAAGCGCAGACGAGAGGATGTGTTTACAGTGGCGGGAGCGGAAGCTAGGGGCCCAGCCAGCCACGCCGCGTCACAGTAAGCTCGCGACCAGCTCCCAGCCTCCCACCTGCTCCGTCGCCCCACGAGGCCTCGGCGATAACGGAGGAGGCGGCGCGGGACGCGGATGCAGATGGCCCAGCCTCGGTCCCGGCTCCGGGGAGGGCACGTCACACGCACGCGCCTCCGCCCTCCCGCAGAGGAGCCGGCGATGGTCCCGCCCCCCGGAAGGTGGCTCCTCCAACCGAGGCTAGAGGGAGGGACATCCGCGACAGCCCGGGCCGCGGGATGGGGCACGCTGCGTCCCTTCCCGCTCCGCGGCTCCCGCGCGTGCTGGGCCTCCTCCGGGACTCATTCGCCCCGCGCGTCCCAGGCCTCTCGCGGACGGCCCCCGTCTACTCCCGCCTCGTCCCCCGCAGCTTGGCAAGTGGGGACACGCGTGATCACCCCTGCCCCCCAGCCCCCTGCACGATCCCCCACCGAGCCCGCGCCGAGCGGCCTCAGCATCAGCCCGGGCCGCGTGGGTCCCCCGCCTTCCTCCTCGCGCTAGCGCTCACCTGGTCTCCTGGTTACTGAATTTCTTGGTGACCACCTTGCCCAGCTCCAGCCCCAGCCTGTCCGCCACTTTCTGGGACAGGTCCTGGTGCGAGCTGCCACTGAACAGCACGATGTTGGGCATGGCGGGCGCTCGGCGGGGGGCGGCGGTGGCGACAGCGGCGACGGAGGCTGGGGCTTCTGCTGGTGGCGGGAGCCCGAGCGGGAGGAGGCGGGAGACGGAGTCTGCAGGGGCGGGGCCGGGGCCGGGCTCCGCCTCGGCCACTGTGGGGAGGAAATGGCCCCGCAGCCGCCAGCCCGGCACCTCCCCTCCCCGGGCTGCAGGGGCGGGGCTAGAGCAGCGCTCCGCCCTTGGGGGCGGGGCCTCCGCTTTGGTCAGGCGGGTATTTAAATGTGCTTGGGGGGGGCAGACCCGCTCCCCTTTTCCTCCAACCCTTCCCTGGAGTGCTAGCTTAGTTTAGGAAGGACCTGCAGTGTTTTTAAAAAACAAACAGACAAATCCCTGCGGTTTCTACACTCCCTCCCAGGCCACGTGTCTGAGTTTACGTAACTTTTTCCTGAAGGTATTCTAAAGACTAATTTATGAAGCTGCCAAAAGTCTGACCAAGCACATAGTAGACGCTTAATGTTTGTTAAGGCAGGCTAGCTGCCGCTGTGGATGGAGCTCGGCACCGGGGTCTGGAAGACCTGAGTTCAAGTCTGAGCCCAGGCACTAGTTGTGTGACCCTGGGCAAGTCATTTAATGCTGTTTACCTGAGTTTCCTCAACTGTAAAATGAATTGGAGAAGGAAACGGGAAACTATTCCAGTATCTTTTCCAAGAAAATCCCAAATGGGGTCATGAAGAGTCAGACAAGACTGAAACGACTCAATAACAATTAAACAAGCTGAGGGATCCCAAATTAAAAACGAGAGTCAATAAGCATTAAGTCTGTCTTGTGCAGGGAGGTCATGAACTACCTCTCCCCCCATTCAATAAACGGCACTTCCCATCACTACCGGGAGCAAATATAAAATTCCTTTGGCATTGAAATTCCATTATGACTTGTACTGTCTCTTACCCGTAATAATAATAATAATAATAATAATAACTCAACAATCTAGTGATTTGCTGCTTGTTTCTCCATTCCCCAACTCCAGGCATTTTCACTGTTTCCCATTATTGCAATTCACTTCCTCCTTCCCCCCCCCCACTTGCTGGCTTCCCTTAGTGCCTGCTAAAATCCCACCTTCTACGGGAAAGTTTTCCAAGTCCCTTTCATTCTAGTGCCTTCCTTCTGTTGATTCTTGCCAGTGTGTCCTGTTTTTATCTTGTTTGTACATAGCTGTTTGCATGTTGTCACCTCCATTAGACTATAAACACCTTGAAGGCAGGGTCTGTCTTTGTACTCCCAGCGATTTAGCACAGTACCCACATGTTTAGTATTTATTGACTGACTCATCCTTAACCTGGTGTCCCTGAGTTTGTTGGTTTGACAGTTGATAAACATTAAGGGCCTACTATGTGCCATACACAGTGCTAAACTCTGGGTATATAGTCCCTGCCCTAAAGGAGATTACAATCTAATGGTGGAAAGACAACACAAGAAAGCAAGCTAGCTCCTGGGGGTGGGGGGGATGGATGGGATGGGGGAAGGAGAAGGAACCAGGAGTATTGGGCATGTTGTTAAAATCGGGGAATTCCCAAAGTAGTGGAGACAGGTGAGAAATGAGGACTTTCTAGGTGTTGGTGTAAGTTATTATTTTCTTCCTCATGGTCTGTATACTTAATTCTTGTTATGAACCTGGCTAGGGCCAGACAATATAATGGGAGAGATGAAATAAAAACAAGAGCTGGCAACTAATTGGTTATATGGGATTGGGAAGATTTATGGTGTGTTCCACAGAAGTAGAGAAGTTCAGAAGAGTTTGGGGGCAAAGATAAGGAGTTCTGGTTTTGCACATGTTAAATTTGCTATGACTATGGTACATCTGGTTTGAAATATGGAGCAGCTAGGTTGTACAGTTGATAGGTGCTAGACCAGAAGTCAAGAAGACTTGAGTTCAAATCCAGCGACAGACATATTCCCTGAGGGACCCTGGGCAAGTAGGTCACTTTACCACTGTCTGCCTCAATTTCCTCATGTCTCAAATCAGGATAATAATAGCCCTACCTCACAGGGTTATTGTGAGGATAAAATGAGTGAATATTTATGAAGTGCTTTGCAAACCTTAACGTGATATGTAAATGTTAACTGTTGTTATTAAATATCCAATAAATAACATGAGATGTAAGACTGGATCTCCAGAAACTCTGTGAATCACCTGGATAGACATCATAGCTCATGGTAGCTGATGAAGTCACCAAGTAGAGAAGGGAAGAGAAGAGTTCCCAGTAAGTAAGTGCACAGCCTTTAGATGTACTAGTAGGGGATGTGGTAAGGGATGATGAAACAGCAAAGGAGAATGAGGAGAAGCTGTCACACAGGAATGATAAAAGGGTATTATGAAAAGCCATAGAGGAGAGAAAGTATGCAGGAGGAGTGGTCAACCTATCAAATGCTGGAGATGTCAAAAGGGCGGAGGATTAAGGAAAGGCCATCAGATTGGGCAGCTATGGTTGCAAACCACCTTGGTATGGTACAAATTGTTAAATATCTTAAATTCTGAAGTGTCCTGTGTATAATAAATTGATAAATAATAGTCTTCAGCTCTACTGAATTCATGACTTCTAGTTCAACTCTTCTCCAACACCACAACAGCTTACAGCTAGCTGGTGGATTCTTGAATCATAAGATGCCGGGGTCCCCTCCGAAGTTAACCCAAGACCCAGGTTATTGTGTCATATAGATAGTTAATAGTTAGCCTAAGTTTATGTTAACTATTAAAATATATTGTCACATATTTATATTCTTTGTTAGCCGCTCCTTTTGAGCCTTTTTTATTATCTAATCCTCACATATTTGCCTGCAAAGATTTCAGCATCTTTCTTACTTGAAACGTACAGCAGCATGGACCAAGTCCAGTCTTGAATAAGGCATTGGGTTGGGGGTGGCTAGGTGGTGCAGTGCATACAGCACCAGCCCTGGAGTCAGGAGGACCTGAGTTCAAATTCATCCTCAGACACATAACACTCACTAGCTGTGTGACCCTGGGCGAGTCACTTAACCCCATTGCCTAGCAACCAACAAAACAATAAGGCATTGGTAACCTAAGAAGTTTTATGATAAAACACTTGACATCATTGTATTCTGACTCCATCCTCTAAGAAACAAAAGATGCCATTTGATAATACAGGCAGCTAAAATTTTATAGTACTTTAAGGATAACAAAACACCTTCTTCACAATAATCTAAGGGAGAGGTGACTGTGGAAACTGAGGAGCAGATTGGTGAAGTTTCTTGTGTATTCACACGGCTAGTGACACAGGCAGTCTTCATGTCTCTAAGTCTAGCACTCTAACTTCTGTGTTGTATTGCCTTTAAAAATTAGTCTCTATACCAGGGATTCTTAACCTTTTTTTGTGTAATGGTAGTCAGGTGAAGCCTTGCACCCCTTCTCAGAATGATGCTTTTAAAGGTATAAAATAAAATACATAGGATTACAGAAGAAACCAATTCTATTGAAAGTTATCTGTATGTATAATATATCCATACATACATACATACATTTTGAGGCAGCTAGGTGGCACAATGGATAGAGGGAGTGCTGGGCTCAGAGTCAGGAAGACTTGAGTTTAATTCCAGCCTCAGGAACTTCCTAGCTGTGTAACCTTGGACAAGTCACTTAACCTCTGTTTGTCTATGGATCAGTGATTCACTGGAGAAGAAAATGGCAAACCACTCCAGTATCTTTGACAAGAAAACTCCATGGACAGAGGTCCATGGGGTCATAAAGAGTAAGATACGACTGAACAACAACACCACACACACACACACACACACACACACACACACATACACATATATACACACACAGATAGATATTAAAGTTCACAGACTTGAGGTTAAAAATCCCTGCTCTAGGTAATTTTTTTTTTTTTGGCAGAGTGGGCTGTATTCCCTCATTTTTGATTCTTCACGGAAATTTCCAACCCTTTGTGAAGCATTAGGTCAATATGATGGAAACAGATGGAAGTATGGAAATATGATAGATGCTTTGCAGCAGACTGAGAGATACACTATCTCCTCTTATCAGTAAAATTGTTGTGACAATATTTCACCAAACTGCTATCAAATGGAAATAGCCTTAGGCCCTGAAGTGCATTTCTGTGCTCCATTATCTACTGAGTCATATAATTTCCTTAAGTTGAATCACAGAATTGACAAGTTGGAAGGGACCTCAGAAATCATTCTAGTATAACCACTACCTGATTCATTAATGTCTTCAATATTCCTGACAAATCATTGAGCCCCTGAACACCAGTAACAGGGAAATTCTACCAACTTGGGTGGCTCATTTTCCTTTTTTTGGACAGCTCTAATTGTTAAGACATTTTTCCTTATATTAAGCCAAAATCTGCCCTCTGGTAGTTTCATAGACTGTCCATGCAAGAAAAGTCCTAGTTCTGCCTTTTACAGCTAGCCTGAACTAATTTAATGCCTCTTCAGTCAATTCACAGGTGTTTATTAATATAGTCCCACTGTCGGTCTTGGTGATCTCATCAACTCTCATGGATTTATCTCCCATGTCTCTGTGAAGATGATTCTCAGATTGATTTATCCAACCCTAACCTCTCTGCTGAGCTCCAGTATGATTGCCTATTAGATGTCTTGTTCCCTAGACATCTTAATCTCAACATGTCCCAAACAGAACTCACTATCCATCCCTTCAAACCCTCCCTTCTTCCGAACCTGCCTGTTACTGTTGAGGGCACCATCATCCCCCCCATCACAACATAGGTGTCATCCTTGACTCCTCATTCTCACCCCACATTTCCAATTTGTTGCCAAGTCCTGTGGATTCTACCTTTGCAACACCTCTTGTATATGTCCTCTTTTCTCCATTCACATAACTGACATCAGAGCAGGTCCTCATCTCCTCATGCCTGGGCTATTGTAGTAGCTTGCTAGTTTTTTGTCTGCCTCCAGTCACTTCCCAATCCAGGCCATCCTCCACCCAGCTATCAAAGAGATCCACCTAAAGTACAGGCCTGAACTTGATATTCCCTCCTCAGTTCTAAGACAATGCCAAAAGACTCATGATGGAAAATGCTACCCACATCTTAAGAAAGAATTATGGAGTCTGAATGCAGACCGAAGCATCCTTTTCTCTCTCTTTTTTTTTATTCTTCTTTAACAACATGACTAATGTGGAAATATGATTAATATGACTGTACATGTATAGCCCATCAGATTGAATGTCCTCTTGTGGAGGAAGGGGAGGAAGGGGGAAAAATTTAGAACTCAAAATCTTTTAAAAATAATGTTGAAAACTAAAAATAAATAATATATATGTATGTGTATATACATATATATAATTTAAAAATATTTATAGCACTTCTCTTTGTGGTGTCAAAGAACTGGAACTTGCAGGGATGCCCATCAGTTGGGGAATGGCTAAACAAGTTGTGGTATATGGTTATGGTGGCATACTACTGTGCTGTAAGAAATGATGAGCTCGATGACCTTAGGAAAAACGTGAACAGACTTGCATGAAATAATGAAGAGCAAAATGAGCAGAGTCAGGAGACCATTGTATACAGTAATAGCAATATTGTTTTAAGAACAACTTTGAGCAACTAAGTAATTTTGATTATTATAAATACCCAAATACAAAGGACATATGAAGGAAGATGCTATCTGCATCCAGAGAAAGAATTGATAAATAGAAGTATGTACAGAATGATTTTACATATATATGTTGTTGTATATACATATTTGTGTCTAATCATAGCCATCTCTGAGTGGGGAAAGGGAAGAAAAAAGGAAAAAAAATTTACACGATAACTTTTTTATATATTTAAAAGGAATAGCAAATTGTATATAATACAATTTTTATGTTCAGTCTTTTTTTATTATGCTATGTTATGGAAATGCTTGTTTTATTCCATAAATTAAAAATGAAATGAATAAAAATTTTAAAAAAAGACTCCACTTAAATCACTTGATCAATTTTCTTCAAGAGACCTTTGCTGATTCCTACTATTTCCAGTGCCTTCTCTCTGAGATTATGACCTATTTCCCCTCTATATATCTTGTAGGTCCCGTTAATGCAAAAAAACCAAAATCCCCTGAAGTGGTTCTGTTTATTCAAATATGTACTACTCAAGGTTATAATTATGTAAAATACGGTAATTGGTTGCAATCCAATGGAAGTATTCAGTGTGAATTAGAATAATAAAGCCACTACTAGCTCTACAAAAAAATTAAAAAAGTATGCAAGACACTTTTAAGTTTAATCTGTATTATTAAGATTTTCTCCATTGCTTTCTTAAGTCTAGATAATCAACAAAACAATAAAAGAAACCTTGATTGGTAGCAGTCAAGATGTAAATGCTCAAACTGAAAATTTGCCAATCAACTAGCCAGTTTGAGCTGGCTCCCGAACACCATGATTCAGGGGATTTTTCATTTGCACTAGTCTGAAACTTGCTTTACATGGTTGTTTATATGTTGGCTCCCCCGTTAGAATGTAATCTCCATGAGGCAGGGACCTTTTTTTTTTCTTTGCCTGTTTGTGTTTGTATTTGGGTGTGGGTGTGGGTATGGGTGTGTGAGGTGAGACCTTGGTGTTTAGCACAGTTCCCTTAGTACACTGACCCAGCTGGGGTCACCAAAAGTTGGCCATGACGGAACAACAAAAGCTGGTTTTGAAGATGAAGAGAATGGAAAGGAGAGCAGTTCTAGAACTAGAAGGATCCTCTCATAGACCATCTAATTCAACTCTCTTATTTTCTAGATGAAGAAACTGAGACTCACAGAGATCAAGTGACTGGCTCAAAATCACAAGTCAAATATGCCTGAAACGACTGAACAACCACAAACATAAACACATATAAGATAGGCGATAAATAATAAAAACAACTTGAGAGATAGATAAACATAAACACATATAAATCTAAATAAAGTAAATATAAAGTAAAACAGCATTTGGGAGAGGTTTTGTTTAGTTTTATTTTAAAGTCTCACAGAAGTTTCCACTTGAGTTAGGCTATGAAGGAAATTAGGGATTCTTAGGCGCAGGTGAGGAGGGAATACATTTCAGGCAAAGAGAACAGATGGCAAATGGAATATCATATATCAGGATCAGTATAAAAGCTAGTTTGGCAATGTTGGAGAGGAAATAAAGGGAGCAAACTTGGAAAGGTAGGTCAAAGCCAGGTGGCAAAGGGTCTTACCTGACAAATAGAGGAACTTTTCTTTGATTCTAGAGGCAGTAGGGAACTGCTGGTGCTTTTTGAGCGGGGAAGTGACATGATCAGAATTTATGAATATCATTTTGGCACCTAGGTAAAGGATGGATAGGAGGCAGGAAAGACTTGAGTCAGAGACCCCAACTGCACTACAATAATACAGGCAAGAGATATTAGTGTGTTCAGTCGCTTTTTCAGTCATGTCCAACTCTTCCTGACCCCATTTGGAGTCTTCTTGGCAAAGATACTGGAGTAGTTTGCCCCTTCCTTTTCCATTTCATTTTACAGATGAGGAAACCGAGGCAAACAAGGTGAAGTAACTTGCCTAGGTTCACACAGCTAGTAAGTGGCTGAGGCCAGATTTGAACTTACAAAGATGAGTAGTCCTGATTCTAGGCCCAGCTCTCTATCCACAAGAGATTAGGCTGAATTAGGATAGTGGTGGTGTGAATGGAGGGGGATGTATCAATCAGCAAACATTTATTTAGTAATTACTATGTGCCAGACACTGAGCCTGGATCAGCAGATGCAAAGCAAAACACTAAACTGTGTTTGCCTTTGAGGAGTTTATGTAAGAGATTTGATAGTACAATCCACAGACTTTGGCAATTAATTGTATATCCGGAGTGAGGGAGAGTGACCAGGAGTCCAGGATGACTCAGATTATGAACTGGATTGCCTAAGTAGAAGTATAAAGTATATATAGAATGATTATACACACACACACACACACACACAAGAATGATTATACACACAGACACAAACAGACAGACAGACAGACAGACAGACAGACACACACACACACACACACACACACAC
>NW_020954592.1:7123142-7147662 GCF_900497805.2 Vombatus ursinus | reverse complement strand
ACACACACACACACACACACACACACACCTTTTTTTCTTAAGGACCATGCCTTAAATCCAGTTCACTCTGGCTCTCATTGATTGGCCAACAATAGGTCCCAGGCCAAGCCCCACTAGGTCTTTGTTTCCGCCCTGATTGGCTCAGAGTGAATGTAAATAGCAATTGTTTCTGTTTAGGCGAGAAACTCTGAGGGTCTTCCCACCCAGATTTAGTTTATTTTATTTTTTGACTAGGTAGAGAGGTCATTGTTTGCCTCATTTCTTACCTAGACTTAATCACTGGGTGTTGCCTCAGTCAAACTGAGACCTGTTAAAGACCTTAGCTTAAAAAGGCCCTGCATCCAGGGCCATCTTCAGTTGTCCTGATCTATATCACTGGATCCAGATGGCTCCGGAGGACAAAGTGAGACTGCTGACTTTGCATAGCCCTGCCTCTCTTAAATCTAATTCACTTGTATGTCATGGCATCACCTCCACGATGTCATGGTCCTCTTCGAGAAAAAAGGACAAACAACAACATTTGTGTCTTCCACACTGTAATGCTTCAGATTACTAAAATGTTTGAATACAACTTGTTTTTTGTCTTCTTTTCTCTAGGCTTAACATTCCTGGTTTCTTCAGCTGAGCCTTTTGTGATGCGGTTTTGAGTCTTTTCATTCCATACTTCTTACTCCATTATCCTTAGTGTCCTGCATATATTTCAACTTGTGAGTAAAATGTGGTGCATTTATAGTGGCCCTTCTCTGTATTATAAAAGTCAAAAGCATTAGGAAGAAAAATGATCAGTTTTTAAAAGAACAAACTACATATTCAGAACCAAAATGTTGTTGTTCAGTCCTGTGTGACTCTCCATGACCTCGTTTTGGGTTTTTCTTGGCAAAGATACTAGAGTGGTTTGCCATTTCCTTCTCCAGTTAATTTTACAGATGAGGAAACTGAGGCAGAGAGGGTGAAGTGACTTGCCCAGGATCACACAACTAATAAGTGTCTGAGGCTGGATTTGAACTAATGAAGATGAGACTTCTTAATTCTAATCCAGTGCTCTATCCATTGTGCTACCTAGCTGGCCCTAAAAACCAAAACTATACAATTTGTATAAATTTTTTTGGCACCTGATGGCAAGAAGACATTTTAAGAAAAATATACTTAACAAAATGATGGATTAGAATATTAGTTGAATATGATTAACAGTCTCAAAAAATAAAATACAGAAATAATAAGTACCACCTTCATCATGAAGTGACTGTGACTTCCCTCATGACTTTTATGTCATCTGGAATGCCATTTCCACACTTGCACCCTCCCTAATCCAAATTCAAATAAATCCTTCAATGATTTTAGACATAGGACTGGAAGCAGGGGTGTGTGGAAGCCCTGTAGAACCCTCTGGAGCCAATTGTTAAAATTTTCAGAGTGAGCATTTACTTCTTAGAAATCATCAAAGGTGGGACAACTAGGTGGTTAAGTGGATAGAGTATCAGCCTTGGAGTCATGGAGGACCTGAGTTCAAATATCATCGAAGACACTTATTTTAGCTGTGTGACCCTGGGCAAGTCACTTATGATATAATTATAGATTATGTATATTACATAATTTCCACTATATCCACTAAGGATCTACCTCCCCATTACTACTACAATAATCCCACCTCCAAGATCTTTTGTTTTACCCTGATTTCCCCTAACAATTATGTTGATTATCAGCAAGTATTAGGAATTCATCCATTCATTCAACAAATATTTATAGTTTACCTACCATGTACCATTATGTTAGGGGATACAAAGACATATAACATGTTCCCTGTTCTTCAGGAGTCTACATGACTGTTTTCCTTTTCTCTCTATTATGGAAATTTTCTATTTCCTTTTATTAATTTTTATTTTTGGTGGTGGGGCAGGCCATTTCTCCTTGTTAAAGGATTATTAATTAAGCTGGCTGAAACCTGTCCCACTGGACATGGAAATTTACTTAAGGCCTCAAACATTCCTCAAATAAGATGTCAAAAGGGGAACTGAGGTTTCCCAAGTAATTTGACTTGAGGGAGGGGTTCTAGGCTGACTCTAGGCATAGAAATCTCCTCTCTCAATTAGCCTATTGTGAACCCTCTAGGCATAGTTTAATCTGAAACCCGACTTTGTTCACCTATCTGTTTAACTAGGTTTGTTTCCTTAGGGCATGTATGAGATTATGACTCTGCTTGACAAAGTTTGTTTGACTTTTATGACGTTGAAGAAAGGCATTGTGCTAAGTGCTTTTTATAAATATGATTTGATCCTCACAACAACCCTGGGAGACAGGTGCTATTATTATCCCCTTTTTACAGATGAGGAAACTGAGGCAAGCAGAGGTTAATCGAGAGGTGAATCTCTTTTAACTTTTAGAGCCTAAAACAATGTACAAGATTGCAGTATGCCAAAGAATTATTTCTCTGTCACTCTGACATAATTTTGACTATAAAAGACCTCTTTAGAATCCTAATTGTGGTTTGTTTAATATTTTTTTTTCTCAGAGGTCTGAACCTATGCTTAAGCATAATAAAACCTAGGTCTTTACCTCTATAATTTCTTCACTGTGGTAGATTTGTTTCAGCATCAGTTACCTACCACATGAGCTCAAAGAGGAGATATTTCTCCCCTACTGTCTCCTTACGTTTAAGACAGTGAATGCAGCAGTCATAACACTTACAAAAATGAAATAAATTCAATCAGCATTGCCTACTATGCCAGGTACTATACTAGCCACTGAATATACCAAGGCAAAAATCAGTCTTTGCCTTCAAGGAGATGATAGTCTATGAAGGGGTAATGGTAGTGGAGTTGTACATGTATACATATACAAAAATATATATGTATGTATATATATATGTTCATATGTATATATATGTAGGTATGTGTGCATATGTATGTATGTGTGTATATGTATACACACACACACACACATATATATACACACACATGAATATGCAAAATGTAATATAGATAAAAGATGACTTTCCAGGAGAGGTCAGTAACATCGAGGAGGATTAGAAGGCTTCAGGTAGAGTTTGGTCTAAATTCTGAAGGGAAGTCGGGATTCTAATAGGCAGAGGTGAGGGGAGAGTGCATCCCAGGCATGGAATGGTATATGATACATGAGGAATAGTAAGAAGAAAAGTTTTATTGAACCATCAAGTACATTAAAGGGAGGAATGTATAATTAAGCTGGAAAGATCTTTCCAGCTAGTGAGGACCAGGTTAGGGCTTTAGATGTCAACCATGGGAGTTTATATTTGTTCCTTTAGGTAGTTGGGAGCCACAGGAGTTTATTGGAGTAGATAATTGATTTATTTAGACTCATGTTTCATGGAAATCGTGTAGGAAACCTTGTGGAGGATGAAATAAGGACAGACTTGAAGCAGGGAGGCCAATTATGGTCCTATTTTAGTGGTTCAGAAGAGAAGCGATGAAGTCCAGTTCTTGCCAATAAATAATAAGGAGTTTTTCAATTCCTCTTCTTAGACAGGCTAACATTTCTTGGTCTTATTTTGGCCAATATTCATCCTTTCTGAGGCAAGTAGGTGGCATGGTGTTTAAAGCTGTGGACCTGGAGTCAGGAAAACCTGAGTTCAAATCCAGCCTCAGACACTTAACATTTGTATGACATTGGGCAAGTCGATTAACCTCTTCTTGCCTCAGTTTCCTCATCTGTAAAATGGGGATAATAATAGCACCTGTCTCCCAGGGTTGTTGTGAGGATCAAATCATATTCATAAAAAGCACTTAGCACAATGTCTGGCACATAATAAGCAGTATATAAATGTTTGTTATTATTATTAAATTCGACCTCAGACACTTACTAGCTATGTAACTGTGAGCAAGTCATTTAACCTCTGGCTGCCTTAGTGTCCTCAACTGTAAAATGAGGATAATAATATACTAGCACCTACCTCAGAGGGTTTTTGTGAAAATCAAATGAGATAATATTTATAAAGAGCTTAGTATAGTGCCTGGCACACGGTAGGAGCTTAACAAATGTTTGTTCCTTTTCTCCAAGCAATCATCCTCCCTGTCTTATATATCTTCAGCCTCTCTGGCCATTATGAAAAAAAAATCCACTTTGGATTTGAACTTCCTAGTTCGACTCTCTTCAAGGAATAATTGACAAATCTTCTCATTTCATATTGTGTACTTTCCTATCTCTAAAATGGTAATTAATGGGTGGCCCCTTCAACTTCATAGAAAATGTAAAAAATAACTCCACACTGTCTGATGGTAATTTTAGTATTTAAAACAAAGTTGTTCCAAAAGTAAAATAGTTATCCAACCTTTTTTCTTATGGCTTCACCCTTGGACTTTCCTTCTTCATTCTAAACTGCCTCATTTCTTTTTCCCTCATTGAGAACTTTGAAGTAGCTTTTCTGAGTTCAGCTGATAGAGTATCAGGGAGTAACAGGTTCTTGTGGTATCTGATTTCTTGTTTCCTTTGCTGAATTTTTAAAATTCTCCAAGATCCTAATTTTTTTTTCTTCCTATCATTCTCAAGTCATCTGAAACAGTAAGATACTATTCTCTTCCTTTCTTAAGTTGCCTTCTGCCAACTTGGACTGAGGGAGGAGTTGCTGGCCTGTAATGACTGAATTGGTCACAGAAAAAGATCTCCTGAAAAAGAAAAGGAAGGTTTACATAGTAGAGATTCAACTACATGTGCAATCCTTTCCTTCTGTTCTACAATGTATTTGGAAATGCTCACTTTTTTGGGTGTTAAATTCAGAATAAAATAAAAAAGAGCCTACCTAATTAACTTTGCCAAGGTAGAGAGAGGCAGTAAAAGCACTGGGATAAGAGCTTGTCTAAAATCTTTTAAAAAATGGACTTCAATCAAATGAAATTAGATATTAAAATCAATTTATTTAAAACTATTCTTTTTTTTTCCAAAGGAGAATAATGTGGGAGTTAAAAAAAGTAATATGACTTTTTAAAAAGGTTTTTCATACTGAAAAAATCTTAATTTGCATTCCAAACCCTCCTCTCCTCCTTGTTTTTTTTTCTTCAGTGCTCACTTAACTGAATGTTTATTTAAAAGAATAGAAAAATGTTTATCCATTCAATAGAAATATACTGCTAAAATCATGCCATGCTCTGTTTGGCCTATTAAAAAATGATATTAATTATTGATTATTTTTATGACCTAACACCTTTTTTTTTTCTTTTTGAAAGATTGTATTTAAGTTTCTTTAGGGCAAAAGTCATGTTTCATCAATCATTAACTTCAGTTACACTCCTTCAAGGGCACACTGTTTTAGCTTTAATAAAAGAAAATGACTATTAGCATAATAGAATAAGAATTTCAATTAAAAAGTGCTCTTTTGAACACCAAAGTCCTAAAATTCCAGTACTTTTTAAACCAACTAATTAGCTTAAATATATTTTATAAAGTTTATAATGCATCTCTTCAATTGAAAAGGGTAATTCTGAAGGGAGGGCTCTTTTCTGATTTGCCTAATGTAGAAAGGTCAACAGGTTTCACCTGCATTGGAACAATGTAAATGCTGCTGACAAAAAGATGGATTTTTAAAAAGTCTGAATTTGCTGTTAAAACGCCATATATTGTTGCTGTATTGTGTATATATGTGTAATATAGATGTTGACATTATCAGTCTAAGATAACAAAGCTTGCATTTTATACAAGAATGGAGGTAGCATCCAGTGTGATTCTAAATAGCAAATAGAATGCTCTAATGATAGGTAAAGCTACTTTTTACTGGACTAACAGTTTAGAGACAGAATAAGCCTGTGTCTTTTTTTCCTTAGAGTTGTATTTCTTTAATTTCATTTTGGGACTTTATGCTTATGTACACTTAGTATCTAAAATATAAAAAACATGGATGAAAATCAGCCCAAAAGGGAGCTGAATAAAGTATAATTAGTGGAGAAAATAAATGCTAATATAACACAAAGCAAAACTGACGCAAATGAAGGGAAAAATCAATGATTAGGAAATTTTGCCAAAGACAAAATGTACTAAAGTGCACAGCTCCTGCTGTTCTTTGTTAGAATGGAGAAGTCTGAGGAAGTACTGTTGGTAGACATTAAGCTTTTAAAAATAAAGTTATAGGATCATAGATTTCTAAAACTAGGAAGCATTTTGGAGGTGCATTACCTCATCTGGGACCCTACAGCTGTTTGAAAATTCTTTTCACTTCTCATAGGTTCATTTTTTCCCTTTCTCCTTGAATCCTAATTGTACTACCATCCCCCCACACTTACAGCAAGTGATTTAGTCTCCTCTTTTCTTCATAAGTAGCCCTTATAAAGAGAGCTTTCTCAACTACGGTTATCCCTTCCATATCATGACTTTCCCCATCGAGATTTTGACATATCTTGGGTTGTCATAAGAAATTAAATGGGAATTTTGGGGGAGTTTTGCGGAAGCTTCAGACAACACAAGAAGGCCGACAGATGACATAGTAAAAGTTTAGAAATTCAGAAATGCATAAACTATATGTAAGCATTGTATAATATCAACCCAAATTTTTCAATAAGGTACTGTAAACATCCCATAAAAGAAAAAGAAAAAATTTAGACTTCTTCTCTGGTACAGTGGGCCAAAAAATTTTTTAAGGATTTTACAGATCATAGAGGTGCCAGCATCCCTAACCCTCACAATGTAAAAGGGTTAACTGTATTGTGCTATAAGAAATGACAAGCAGGATGGTGTCAGAAAAACCTGGAAAGTCTTGCATGGACTGATTCAAAGTGAAATGAGCAGAACCAGGGGAGTGTTGTACACAATAAATGCTGATGTAGAAGGGATAACTATACTCTCCTCTGATCCTTGAAAATTTCTGAGCTCTTCTTTCCTTTTTTTTGGGGGGGGGGGAGGGAGGTGGGCTGGGAGTAGCTTACAAAGAGGTCTTCCTGTTCTTTAAAGCTAAATTGTATCTGCTCTGAATTTCATTCCTTCCTACTTCTTCTTGATCTTCAATCTGTTGCCCTGTCACGCACCCTAAGCCTTTAGCTCTTGTCACCGATCCTATGAATCCTAAAAGGCTTTTCCTAAACCTTTTAACCTCACTCAGCTACTGTTCCACCTCTTTTTTCTCTACCTGACCTTCCTGAAAATATTAATTATACCTTGTCTCTCCAATTCCTCACTCTTCACCCTAAGACAATCTAGCTTCCTTCCCCACCACTCTACAGAATTTGCCCTTTTAAAGGTAATACAATGATCTAATCACCAAATCCACTGTGATTTCATCTTTATAGGCCTAAGAAGACATGGTACGTCATCCCTAGAACTGTGATGTATAGCAGGGACAACAAAAATTCCTGCCAGATTGGGGATACCGTTGAGGTTCTTGAAGAAGACAGGGCTTCTAGCAGTTCTCGTAATTTCATGCGCTAGAGATAGCATCATTGTTGTTATTGTTGTTGTTTAGTCTTGTGCAACTTTTTTTCTTGGCAAACATACTGGGGTGGTTTGCCATTTCCTTCATTTTACAGATGAGAAAACTGAGGCAAACAGGGTTAAGTGACTTGCCTAGGGTCACAGAGTTGTCAAGTGTGGTTGGATTTGTTCTCAGGTCCTCCAGACTCCAGGCCAGCACCCTATCCACTGCATTACCTACCTAATCATTTTTCTAACAGCTCAAATGAGAAGGGAAAGTTCCTCATCTCTACTGATGTCCTATAGATAATACTAATTCTAATAATAATAAAATAGCTAATACTTATATGAACAGCACTTTAAGATTTGCAAAATGCTTTTTACCATAACCTATCTAAGAGGTAGGTGTTATTATTATTCCATTTTATAGATGAGGAAACTGAGGCAAGCAGAAGTTAAATGACTTAAGAGTAAGTATCTGAGACAGTATTCAAATTTAGGTCTTTCTGACTCCAGTGTATTATCTATCCATTGTATCATCTGGTTGTCAGGAGAATTCAAAGAAGGGTCCCAGCATATTGGTAGTCCCCTGGGGTAAATTTATATGAAGACAATGAAAAGGGTTGTACAAAACACTGAAATATCTACACCTTGGCAAACACCACAGCAAGGACAACATTTTAATGTGAACCAGAAGCTCTTTTGTACTCTCCTGGTGGCAACTATAGCAGGGAGAGACATAGGAATTTTCTTTTAGACTTTTCTTAAAGCTTTTCAGCAAATCTCTCCACATTCCATGAGCTGCCTCTGCTTGGTTTCAACTCCATGAACATCATGTCCCTCAGCAGGGTACACTTTATCTGCTCCCCCCCCGATTTTCAAAGCACAATATCTGGCACATAGCAGATGCTTAATAAATCTTTATTGAGTATTGAGTGGAGAGGATGGAAACAAACTGGCCCTAAGATGAGCACAATGGTGGAAAATATATTTTGTTGCTGTTTGTGACCCCATTTGGGATTTTCTAGGCAAAGATACTAGATTGGTTTGCCATTTCCTTCTCCAGCTCATTTTTTACAGATGAGAAACTGAGGCAGACATGGTGAAGTGACTTGCCTGGGTTCAGGACAGCTAGTAAGTATTTGAATTCAGGTCTTCCTGACTCCAGGTGTGGCTGTCTGTCTACTGGGCCACCTATCTGTCCTTACACAACAAAAAGGAAAGAGCTCTGCCCAAAACCATTCACTGAGAAACATAGATACCAAATGACTGGGAATTTAAAGGATTCAGAGAGTCACTTATTGGAATATTTCTGTTTTATTTTTCTTGTTCTATCAATAAAATGCTTGTTCTCCTACAATATTGTAAACTGGGCCTCCAACACAAGTCAGGACTTATTCTCATTATGCTGGGTTGTAGTTAATTATATACAGGTTTCCCAAGGTTTCCCTTGTGATATGCAAGTTAAGAGAAGGAAGAAAATACCTGGATAGGTTATCCTACAAACATCTAGGATGTTAGATAGGAGACTTATTCCTCAGGCTTCTGTCTACTCAAATGGAAACAAAAAGGAGCTTTAGAAGAAAATTAAACTACAAGAAAATTAAAATGAATATATGAGGACATAGATTTCCTATGCCCATTTTACTACTTTGAGCCTTGATATACAAGTCCTATCTCTTTCAGTTCGTTTGTTTTCCCTGGGAGAGACAGACAGACAGACAGAGGCAGAGACAGAAATGCAGAGAGACACTGGCACACAGGTTTCTAATGATTCTAGCACACAAGAGGGTGATAGCCCCTCTGTCCCTCATGTGGGCAAATGGAGCCGTTAAGTACCCTCTCAATTGTAGTTAGGCAGAAGATCCGCAATCAGAGAAAAGAGGACGCTGTCTCCACTCTGGAGTGTCCAAATTCCCTTCCTGTTGTCCTTCTGTTGCTCCAAGCTTCCATTATTGGGATGTGAGCTGCTAAGACTGTGGCTGTAGTTGTGGATGTAGCTGCTAGAAACTCAAATAACTGGGGACTGAGACCATCAGGAGAAGTTCATAGACATGCCCATTGCTCTTCTGCTCTGAGATTGAGATGATTGTGGGCCAGTGTTGTCAGAGAAGTCCTGATCCTGGAGCTCCTGAGGAGAAAGGATTTTGAGTTGCCTAGACTACTTGCTATTGTGGGTACCGTTGGGTTGGTGAGCTGGGGGAAATAAATATAACTTCCCCATCTTCCTCACTTTCCCTTGTTTTAAGACCATGATCCTGAGATGGGGTGTGGATGCCCCCCTGCCCTTCTTTCTTTCCCACACTGGCCACAGTGTGTGGAGCTGTGGGTGGATGCAATTAAAAGTAACACTGGGCGGGCAGGAGGGGGGCGCAGCTAGGTGGCGCAGTGGATAGAGTACTGGCCCTGAAGTCAGGAGGACCTGAGTTCAAATGTGGCCTCAGACCAAACACTTGATACTTACTAGCTGTGTGACCCTGGGCAAGTCACTTAATCCCAATTGCCTTAAAAAAAGAAAAATTTTAAAAAAAAGTAACACTGGGACCAGTCAGGGAGTATGAATAAGATCTTCTTCTGGACAGTGGAGATATTGCACTTCTTTGATGGGTAATAGAGAGATGCGTTATCTTCCTCCATGCAATTTAGCCCCATGACCTTAAAGGAAGCTTATAGTTGTTCTTTTGTTTATTTCCAATTTTGTCTGAACTGATTTGGCATATATAACTTTGGATAATTGTCCTTATTTCCTCTCCATTCATTGGAATTTTCCCTGTCTCATTTTTTATTTTGGTGATCTGAGGTTTTCTTTGGGTCACTTTAGTTAATGGTTTATCAATTATATGGATCTTAAAAAAAAACCTCTTTTGTTTATCCAATTATTTTCTTTTCCTAATTCTGTTTTTTTCACTTTTAGTTTTCAAAATTTTTACCTTTGTACTTGTTTTGGTATAATTAATTCATAGATTTTCTACTTATTTCAATATTATAATCAGTTCATTGATCCTTTCATTTTACCTTTTGTTAATTTAAGTGTTCAGGGATAGAAATTTTTCTTTAGTTGCATCCTATAAATATTGCTGTTTTTCTCATCAATAATTTTTTTATTGTTTCCATGATTTGATCTTTATACTTGTGATCTAGGTTGTTGTTTTTTCTTAAATCTGTTTCAGTCATTTGGGTATGCACCTTTTATTAATATTCTTTTATTGATGACAATTTTTATTTTGTAATGGTCCACAGAGGATTTGTTTAAGATTTCTAACTTTCTGCATTTATCTCTGAATTATTTATGTCCTTGATCAAAGTCAATTTTTTATCAAAGGATTGTGATTTCTAGAAACATAGGTATATCATAGACTTTTTATTTAGTATAGTATAGGGAAAGTATACTGACCCTCACTACCCTTTCCTTTTTAGACTACATATTACAAAATAATATTAGGATAATACTTCAGTTTAAAGTCCTCATTTCACTTGAATGAGAAACCCATCTCTGTTTTCCTTTAATCATCAGTTCTCTTTTATATTATATTTTGTTTTTTCCAATTACATGTAATAACAATTTTTAACATTCTTTTTTTCCCCAATTTTGAGTTCCAAATTCTCTTCATCCCTCTCTACCCCCTCTTTGAGAAGGCAAGCAATTTGATATAGATTATACACATATAGTCATGCAAAACATATTTCCATATTAGCCATGTTGAGAAAAAAAACACAGACCACCCTCTTGCCACCCAAAAAAAAACCAAGAAAAATTTAAAAGGTAGAAAAATAAGCATGCTTTGTTCTACATTCAGACTCTATCCATTCTTTCTCTGGAGATGGATAGCATTTTTCATCATGAGTCCTTTAAAATTGTCTTGGATCATTATATTGCTGAGATGAGCTAAGTCATTCACAGTCGATTATTGTACAATATTGCCGTTACTGTGAACAATGTTCTCCTGGTTCTGATCACTTCACTTTGCATCAGTTCATATAAGTCTTCCAATTTAACCATCAATTCTGAAATAATATCTTGTACTAAAACTGTTTTATCCCCTTAACAAAGGCCTCGCCACTTGCTTTGAGAAAACACAAGTCAGAAGGACAAGGGCAAGTGCCCCCTTAATTGATCCTCTTAAAGTACAGAACCAGCTTTTCCCATATGTTGACCAGTTTAGTGTAACATTCAGACTAAAAGAAAGAAGTCTTTAATTACTTCAGCTACGAAAGTGATCTTAAGTTCCCCTTTGACCATGTAGAAAGGAGAACTGCTCCCTCCCCTTTCCCCAGAGGGACAGTCACTGAACTATTAAATGGTTTTAGGAAAATGTCTCTCCTGGTTACTATTGTTCTGAGACTGTTACCTAAGCTTTGAACCATTGATCAATCTGGACTGTGGAATTTTGTCTCTTTTAGATTATTAGGAGCAGCTAGGTGGTTCAGTGGATACAGCACTGGCTCTGGAGTCAGGAGGACTTGAGTTCAGATGTGACCTCGGACACCTGACACTTACTAGCTGTGTGTGACCCTGGGTAAGTCACTTAACTCTGATTGCCGAGAGAGAGGGAGAGAGAGAGAGAGAGAATTATCAATTGTAGCTCCAAAATGACTTGTATTTAGATATTTTCAAAGGCATTGGGTAACTCTACCTCTCATCAGACCTACCTCTCTCTAAATTGAAATGTTTAAAATGAGTTTAATCTAAATTGCCTAAAACAAAGAGTACAAAATATTTTTCCATAACATGCAGACTATATGAGTGATCATTTATTCTTTGCCTAAGCCTTGATTAAGTTATTAAGCTTCTGTGTTGAGATTGGTTGTACGTCAAAAACTCTTTCTAAAACTGTCCTCTTTTGAAGAAGACATGGAGATATTTTGGCGTTTTAAAAATCTACCTTGTATCATAAAAAAATGTGGAGTGAATCGTGTTTTTCCTTGCTCCTTTTTAATTTCTTCTCTTTGGTGAGAAGTATTGTTTGATTTGAGGTGGGGTTTTTTGAAATGTAGTTTGTTTCTTTCTAGCTATTTGTAAGTTGTTTTTTTTCTGTCACTGAACCTTTGCAGTTTGATTATAACTTTTTTTGATCAGTTAAATTTAGAGTACTCTTTGAAGTCATCTACTGACCTGAGAGGCAAATAAGCGTTGGTGTTAGCATTAAGAAGACCTAGCTTCAGATCCTGCCTCAGACTTTTACTAGCTGGGTAACTTTGGGCAAATTTCTTCTTCTTTTTGGACCCCAGTTTTCCCATCTGTAAAATGGGAGTATTGGATTTGTTGACTTCCAAGGTCCTTTCCAGCTCTAAAAAATATGAACCTATGATCTATATTTTGTCCTCTTAATTCAATACCTAAGGGAAATTTTCTTTCATGATTTCCTGAAATATGGTGTTCATTCTTCTCATTTCTTCATATTTTTAATGGAATACCAACAATTCTCATGTTGTTTTGCTGAAATCTGTCTACTAGCTCTAGTAGTTTTATTTGCACATATCTCAAATACTCCTATTGGGGCATTTTGTTTTTATATTTCATTTAGTGACTTGTTCTGCAACCTCTGAATTTTAATTTTCCATATAGGTCATTCTATCTTCAATGGGTCAATCAATTTTCATTGATTTTGTATCAGTTTTTATAGATGACATTTTTCACTTCACTTATTGACTTATAAATCTACTTTTAATAGATCCATTTTTGCTTCTGGATGACCATATTAGTCAAAGTAAAGTTTATTGGTGGTCCAAAAATTGTGACTTTTTATGCCCTCTGACCCTTTTCTCTCCCATCATCACTCTACTAGCAGAAGGGAGCTGCACAGGACCAAGGGCCATTTTTAATTTTAATTTTTGCCATGGCCCCAAATTAATCACCAATTAGCCTTCTGGTGATGTGTCTTTCTGTAGTGAGTTTGGTTGGTCCTCAGTAAGGAGATCCTGTTTATTGCCGGTCCATATTCGAAACTTTTTTAGTATGACAGATTCTGCTAAAGCTTATGCTTCACAAACATAGCTTTCGAGAACACAGGGTTGCCTTGACACCCACAATGATGTGTCAGGGTAAGATTTTGTGGAGGTGACTAGGGAAAAATCACTGACTACCAACCTATATTCTTACTCTCCTATCTGTAAAAAATATCTTTAAAATAGTTGTATACACATTAGTCAAGGGCAGGGGTGGAGAACCCCTTAATAAAAGCATTTGTTCTGTGAAGTTTGGATTCAGTCAAAGGCCTGCACTTGAGGACCTAAAGGGCCACATGTGGCCTTGAGGCTACAGATTCCCCACCTCTGGTCAAGGGCATCATTGATGAAAGTAATAGTAGGGAAGAAGCAGTCTTTCATAATTAATATTCAACTATTGTGCTGTAAGAAATGATGAGCAAGTGGATTTCAGAAAAACATGGAAAGACTTATATGAACTGATGCTGAGTGAAGTGAGCAGATCCAGGAGAAGCATATAGCCATTTACATTATCAGCAACATTGTGCGATGATCAAGTATGACAAACTTAGCACTTCTCAGCAATATAAGGATCCAAGACAATTCCAAAAGACTCATGATGGGAAATGCTATCCACATCCAGAGAAAAAACTATGGAGTCTGAATGTGGACCAGAGCATACTATTTTTACTCTGTGTGTGTGTGTGTGTGTGTGTGTGTGTGTGTGTGTGTGTGTGTATGTGTATGGTTTTTCCTTTTTGCTCTGTTTCTTCTTCTACAACATGATTAATGTGGAAATATGTTTAATATGATTTCACATATATAACCTATATCAGATTGCTTGTCATCTTGAGAAGGGAGGGAGAAAAATTTGGAACTCAAAATCTTATAAAAAATAAAGGTTAAAAAAATGTTAAAAAATTTTCAAAGAAAGAAAGAAAAAAATAATATCCAAACAGTGGACTATATCTTTATCATCTCACAATTAACTAAGTGAATTAGAGAATGAAATCCTGTTTAACTTATTGTTTGTTGATTACAAAGAGGCTCTTGATTCAGTAGAACTAAATGCCAATTTACAGGCTTCCAAACATCCATCAGCATCATTCAAGATTCTTTGGGAGATATAACAACAGAAATAGTGCTGTTCAAAGGATGGCACAGTTGATAGAACACTGGGCCTGGAGTCAAGAAGAGCTGATTTTAAATCTGGCTTCAGACATTTACTAGCTGTGTGACATTGAACCTCTATTTGCCTCATTTCCTCAACTGTAAAATGGAGATCATTATAACTGCTATAAGGATCTATTAGATAATATTTATAAAGTGTTTGATACATAGTAAGTGCTTAATAAAGTCTTCCTTCCTTCTTCTTTTCCTGTGATAATTTATGGAGAACTCATAGGGCAAGGGCTCACATGGAGGTCAGAAGAAGTGATACAAGGACACTCTCAAGGTCTCTCTTAAGAACTTTGAAATTGATTGTGTGACATGGAAGACACTGGCACAGGACCACTCATCATGGTATACCCGAATCAGAAAAGAGGCTGTGCTGTTTGAGCAAAGCAGAATTGAAGTAGCTCAAAAGAAACATGAGATGCTCAAATTTAGAGAACCCGTTCCAAATGTTCACATGGACTGCTTGTGCCCAACCTGTGGTAGAACATTCTAAACTCATATTGGTCTGATCAGCCACAGTTGTATGTACTGTAACTTGACTCTAACATAGCGATGTCATTTTGGTCCTCTGAGAATGAAGGACAACAACCAACATCAGACAAGGAATAAAATAGGAAGATATATACTCCCTAAAGGTGATGGGGAAGATTCAGCTTGGGGTCCCTGTCAAAGAGGAATCCCCTATGGATGATGAGGTCCTTCAGATGTTCCTGGTTGCAGATGGCATTGTACTGATTGCATCAAGCCACAGAGCATTGTAGAGCCTCCTGAAAAAAAAAGATCTACAATTGAAAATTTCATTGTAAAAAATGATAACAGCAAGAACATGTCAAAACTTTTAAAATGCTAGAATAATCCTTTGCAGAAATTTATATCTCTAAACACTTTCATCAACAAAAAAGAGAGAGAACAGATCAATGAATTAGGCCCACAAATATACGTGGGGGAAAAAACAACTTTAAAAATAAACAAATAAAAACTAAAACCCAAATGAGAAATTTTGGAAATCAAAGATGAGATTAACAATATTGAAAAAATAATAAAAGCCTATTGGACTGATAAATAAAACTATAAGCTTTTTTTAAGTTAATGAAATGGATAAACAGTAGAGTAGGATTTAAAAGAATTTACAACAATTGAAGATGAAATAAAGGAAGTCCTTAGAAACTATTTTACTCAATTATATGCCAACAAAATAAATAACTTAGATGAAATGAATATTTACAAAAATGCTCAGATTAATAGAACAATAGATTTAAATAACCTAATTTCAGAAAAAGAAATCGAACAAGTTGTAAATGAACTCCCAAGCGGGGAAAAATCCCAAACTACAGGACCAGGTGTTTTTACAAATGAATTTTGTTAAGCATTCAAAGAATAATTAATTCCAATGTTACATAAGCTGTATGCAAAATAGACCAAGAAGGAACCATCCCAAACTTCCCTTATGCGATATAAATATGGTGTGGCAAGTAAAATTGCAACACAGGCAGGCTAAGGCATGGTTTTCTCCAGGGCAAAATAACAGTTTATTAACAATGATGTATAAACTATTAATAAAATGGGTTGCTCTAGCCACCTCAGCAAAGGGCAGGGATCGTGAAAGGAAGAGAAAGCCCCCCTTTATTGAGGCAGGGAAAGAGGAGTTCTGGGTAATGTCACAATTGACTACATCTAGGAAAGGTGGGTTGGCCTTCAGGTGTGTGATCTGGCAATTTAGGAATGTTAATTGTTTGATGGACATCAACTGTCTCTAGTAATCCTGTCGAAAATATCAGAACCATTCCAATAAGGATCCCACTCCCACTTTGCCTTCTCCTTGAAGAGTAAATCACCTCTAATTTTGGAAAAGAGACAGAAGGATAGGAGAATTGCCTCTTGGGGAGGGCCCAGCTCAAGCTGGTTCTCTGTTTACCTGAAAGAAAGAAACAAGGGTCCCACTCAAATTGTCTGGAGACTGAGTGCCCAAGGGGCCAGGAGTGCTCACATTACTCAGATCATAACTTGTAAGCTAGACTAAGAAATAGGGTCTGACAAAATGGGGAAAAAGATGAATTACCATGTAAGATTATTAAATGATACAGCATAATATTAATTTTCCTCATTCCTTGATTTGATTCACTGAGAGACAGTTTCCTCAATGAATCACTAGCTAAAGTACCAATTATAAAATAGCATCCAACATAACCACCTCTCAGGATGGACTCATCAGGATACAAAAAGTCTTGGAGGCACTAAACACTTCACCAAGAATTGTTAAGTATGAGGCATAAGTATTTTACCATGATGAGAATAGTGTAAGGGGAAGAGGGAGATTGACCATGCCATGACAGGAACTATTGGGGGCAGTCCCTTTTGTAAGCAGGCCTCATAAAAAACATTGACACAAGAGGAAGGAGTGAGAAGAAAGAGTAAACATGCAGTCTCTTTCTTAGTAACCAATTTCCACTGTCCGTTTCATCAGCACATCAGATCTTAGGTTTCAGACTTCTCATGCAGCTGTCTGGTTTCTGGAGAACATCTCCTAATGCAGTCATCTGGTCTTCTGGCATCCTGTCCTCTTAGGCATTTTGAAATGGGCCTGTTTTCTGAGTAGCTTCTCCTAGCAGTTCTGCTTCTCTGACTCAGGTCACTTGTAGTGATTCTCAGATGTTTCTGTTAAAATCCTTTGCAAAATAGATCTCAATACAGTTTAGCACAGTCACTTTAATTTTGCTTTGCCAACAGCTAGGTCATGTGATGAAAACTAGCTCAGACCTTATGGCTCTAATCTTATTAACTATGTTATTATTAATATAATATATGCTATTATATACCATATAATATCCAATATTATTAACTTATTAATCTATAGTTCTTTTGAAACTTTGGAGAATTTAAGTTTTTATTACCAATAACTGCCCTGTGACCTAAGTTGGTAAATTATTATGGTGGTATATTTAGGAAATTCAAATAACAATTGAGAAATCAGAACCTCACTAATCCTCTTAAACTGCCTGGTTTGTATAGAGGGTAAGAAATACAATTGCATATGTAAAATTTGGAACCCAATTTTTAGAACTTGTTATTAGAAATTGCTCAAAGTCTTTTTAGTCCTATTAGAATTACTTACGCTTGATGTATGTGTTTAATTGATGTTATTGCTTTCTCAAAAAGTTTTTTTCGCTTCCACTATTCACTTCAGCTGCCCATTCTCCCCTTAGGAGGATGAGATGTTGCTAAGGATCTAATCCTATGCATGAGCACCTAGGTAACAACACTTTATAAGTAGATGACTTCTATGCCTAAGTTTAATGGCCACACAAATTACATTACCTAAGAGATGTTTATTTTATTTCAGTTATAACAGAAGACTTGGGATGGGATGTGTGAATAGGCTAAGTAATTGATTCCAAATTGTATCAAATGAGTTATCTATAGTAAAACATATATAGTAAACATATATAGTAAAAGTTATTAACAGTGTTTAAATGAAATAGATATTACACCCACATAGACCACTAGAAACACCATCTAAACATGGGTACTTATTTAAAGTAACTTTTGTGTAATTTGCTTGCTTTTCAGAGAATGCTCTCCATAAGACCTTACCTTACACACAAATATATATGTATTTGTGTATGTATGCATGTATGTGTATATATATACATATATATGTATGTATGTATATACAAAACTATTAGTGGGCAGATGACAAACCAAGTACTTCTTAACTTAGTTGTTTTGGACATGGAAATGACTTTAACTTCAGGCTGAATAACTTAGATCTTACATACTTGCATCTTATAGTAATTTAAGTATTTTCTAGCTTTAGTCTATTAGATAAAGATTTTTTTTAAAAATTTATTTTATTTTTAATTTATGGAATGAAACAAGCATTTCCATAACATAGTAGAATAAAAAAAATGATTGCATGTGAAATTGCAAATCTACTATGTATTCTTTCCTTTTTTTTCTACCCCATCTTCCCCCCCGCCCAGCTCCTGAGATGGCTACCAGTAGACATGAATATGGATATCTATGTAAAACCATTGTATACATACTTCTGTTTATCAGTTCTTTCTCTGGATGCAGATATCATCCTTCATATGTCCTTTATAGTTAATTTGTGTATTTATAATTGTCAAAATAACTTATTCACTTGAAGTTGTTCTTAAAACAATATTGGTGTTACTGTGTATACTATATATATATATATATATGTAAAAATATATCTCTTGGTCCTGCTCATTTTGTTCTTCCTTATTTTGTGTACATCTTTCAATGTTTTTCCAAGATCTCTGAGCTCATCATTTCTTATAGCATAGTAGTATTCCATCACAATCATATATCACAGCTTGTTCAGCCATTCCCCAATTGATGGGCATCCCTGCAATTCCCAGTTCTTTACACCATTTTACACCAAGATAAAGATTTAATACTGTGTTTATATCATCTACTGACAACCTATCATGATTATAGGAATTTGTCACAAAGGAAAAAGAGGGATATAATTATAGTACAGTGAAAATGCTTGATGTCATTTCCAGACAAGAGTCATATTGGCAGCCAATTCTATTGCAGAATGTCATAGGCAGGAGCAGAAATAGCTGCCTGGGAAAATTTTCTGTTCAAGGGGAAATATTACACTGGGGAAATTGAGTCAGGAGAAACCTACCTCAACCTATGCCAAAAGTCATTCTCCCAATTCTTCCCTGAGGCAGAAATCTATCTGTAGCAATTCACAGATGTCACTCCCATTGGGCAGCTGGCATTGTGGGTCATTGGCTCAATGACATTTCCCAACAATCATACCTGTAATCAAACTCACAATAATATCAATTGCAATCCCATAAGATTTATCCTTAAACAGCAAGTTTCACTAAGCATAACTTAGGGCTGGATTCAGTTATTAATACTCTCATGTTGTTGAGAATAAGTATTGTAGACTGACCTCTTAATTAAGTTACTAAGATTGGAGTCCATTAAGACTAGGTTAACTTAAGATGTAACCTCAATATACACCATCCTAGGTATAACTTCATAAATTTCATAATCACAAATCATAGGTCATCTCATATGTGGCTAGCATAAATTTTGTAAGAAGAGTGTTAGTAATACAAGAAAGGATCTCATTTTCTCAGTAACCATATTCTGGAGTTTCACAAGATATGGGGGAAGTCTTGTAACAGCAGAGCCCTTGCAGGCAGGTGGAGTGGGTGTAGGAGCTGGGTCAAAACACCTGAGGCTGGCCTTTCCCTTTGTTAGTAAAATGAGAAGCTTGGAGTATATGAGGTATTCAGAAGGACAATCACCTCTGGTGTGAGGGTTTGCAGAGCAGCTCATCCACCTTTGGTGTCCACCCAATTCTCACCTGTGGCTCCAAGAAGCTGTAGCAGTGACCACACCCCAGTAAAACTGTCTCACCAGGCAGGTTTAACCATGTTGAGGGCAACTGATAGGCCTCAAGCCCATCAGTGAGTTAGGGGGATGTCTACCCAAGCATGTGAAGATTCCTCCCCCCTACCTTTCCCAGCACACTAGGTAGATGAGAACAATTTGTTTCAGTGGCTACGAAGGCAGCTAAAGAAGGTGCTCTGGAGTGCTTAGAGCTTCATCAGGCATCAAAGATGCCAAGGTTATCCACTGCCTCCCAAGCTACTGCCAGTGGTCTTGATTTTTGCCCTGCCATTGGACTTCAATGACTCTGGAAGAAAGAGTGAGCCTGACAACTTTATGTAACTCTGCCTCACTTAAATACAATTCACTCCCAAGTCAAGATATCACCCATTATCCATTATTTTACCCCAACATCTTGAAGTCATTGGTCCTCTTTGAAAATGAAAAATGGGGGCAGCTAGGTGGTACAGTGG
Source organism: Vombatus ursinus (assembly GCF_900497805.2). Lineage (NCBI taxonomy): Eukaryota > Metazoa > Chordata > Mammalia > Diprotodontia > Vombatidae > Vombatus > Vombatus ursinus. The sequence goes on along the minus strand of NW_020954592.1, from coordinate 7,127,341 downwards.
ATAGAGCACTGGCCCTGAAATCAGGAGGACCTGAATTGAAATCTGGCCTCAGACCAAACGCTTGACGCTTACTAGCTATGTGACCTTGGGCAAGTCACTTAATCTCAATTGTCTAAAAATAAAAAATAAAATGAAAACGAGAAATGAACAACAAAATAAGAGGCTTGCTAAAGCCAGTATGGCCAGCATTGGTGCTGCAGGGCAATTTTTAAGTTTAGGTGATGGTTATCTTTCAAATCTCCAGAAAATGGGAGCTTTTGTTACCAAGTTAAGATAGGGCTTTAATATAGCTAAATACAATTAGGTGGAACTTATTTTCTTAATGTAAGCTTATTTGTAAATTTTCCCATTTTAGCTAGGTGTCAAACTAACTCATCCACCTCTGAATCTGGCAGCTCTCAGGTTTAAGCATACCATATCATCAGCAGAACTGACATGAACTTATAACCATGCCCAAATAGCAAGACTCAAACATTTTATCAGATAAAACAACAAAGAAATTTTTGAAACCATTATTATGATCTTAATGAAATAAAATATACTTAATGAAATAGCAGCTTTTAGACAACTCTTTAACAGCTCAGTTTGTAACCTAACAGTTAAGTGATAATATTTTTCCTAAGTGTTGGTGTTATCACATTTCATGATAAAAGCGTGCACTTAATTTTACATTAACAGCACTAGAAAATAATATGAGGTTCTATCACATTAGATTCACAACTGTTATGATTAGGTTAGCACAAAGTATGCTGGGCTAAATATTATAAATCATTGATGTTAAAATTCCTCATTCTAATGTTCTAGGTGGAGGACTGGTAAAGTATTATGATTTTTGGCTAGGCAAAAGGTGCAAGGGAATTTGGTCTGAAGCTGGCAGGGAGATCAAATCAGACAATACTTAAAGAAATTAATTCAGGCTCTTCACAGGAAGGTCAAATATTGAAAGTTAAGCTTAAATACTTTGGCCACATAATGAGAATTAGGACTCATAATGAGAATTAGTACTCAGGAAGGACTCATTGGAAAAGACCCTGATTCTGGGAAAGTTGAAGGCAGAAGGAAAAGGGGATGACAGAGGTTGAGATTGATAGATAGTGTCATAGATAGTGAGATTGATAGATAGATAGAAACAATGAACATGAACTTTGAGAGATAGTGAAGGATAGCAGGGCCTGGTATGCTATGGTCCATGGGGTCAGGAAGAATCAGACATCACTGAGCCACTGAACAACAACAAGGTTATTAATATGATAGTCACATCTAATCACAATAGCGAACATTTACATAGTGCTTGATGTATAATATGGGCAGGGTCCAATGCTAAGTACTCTACAAACAAGAATTTCTTACAAAGGACCCTGAAAGGTGCGCTTGACTACTAGACTTACCTAATTTCATTTCTAGCTGGCTAAGAAGTTAAGGCTTCAAAAACACTTAGGATCATGCACCGTAATGGATAGGGATGTGGATTGAATTTTTCTTTGTAATTTCTAATTCTCAACTAAAATTAAATTACCCTACTTTAGACTGCTCCATGGGCTGGCAAAATCTTAGGACTCTGCTTTTCACAGATGAAGACATTTTAAGGGATCCTTGCTATTCCAAATTCTCAGACAATTATCACCATTCTCTATTATACTTCTAAATAAATAGTTTTCAAACATATTTACATTAGTCTTTTAACAATTATTTACCCCAAAAGAATAAAAAAGGAGTTCACTTTTCTAACAATATTCCTAATATGATGAATTATCAAATTTATGCTACGCACTATCTTTATCTACATTACAGATTAGTAAAATGAGGTAACACAACTTGTTTTAAGATCACACAGCTACCAAATTTCCTGAGACTGGAGTATAACTTAGGTTTTCCCGGCTCGTGCATTTTTCCAACATTTTGTCTTAATGCCAAATAGAGTAGATTTTGATTTATCACCATTCTCCTACTAGGAGACCACATCTCCCTTAAAATGAAATCAGAATAAAGTCTACTTATACAAATGGTATCACCTGAAATCTTTATTTTTTTAATGTTGTTTACTTGCCAGGAGAGTGAGAGATGGGGGAGTTGCCACAGGAGGGAACTTTGAATTCCCCTCCCCCTGCTTATTTCAATGAAAACCAAAACTTCCTTAAATTTTTCCTATTTCCTTCATATTCTTTTTTCAAAAACTTTCTCTTACCTGTTCAATTTCTAAAGTCTCTGTGTTTCAATAACATCCCAGACTATAGACCTGAATTTCTCCTTTAGTACAAACAGTTGTTAAGTCAAAACCAATGGCTTACTAAATTTTTACTTCCGAAGCTATATGGTTCATTTTAACGCAGGTACATTTAACAACTAAACTCTTGAATTATTACTTGATTGAATATAATTCTGATATTTTCTAGGAGATGAAAGTTATATTGTATTTCTCTCAACCTCCCAGGAGGGAAAGGAGACACGCACTTCTCACTTCTAGTCCCAATATATGTTTGTGGAACAAACCCCTTAAAAAATCCTTTAAAATATTCTTAGTAATTAACAAACAGAACAAAACTTTAAAGCACAACATTTTGAGGCAGGAGGCCTGCAGTGGTTTATGCTCCTGTTGAGGTACAGGAAGTGGGGAGGGGGAGCAGGGGTGGGTTCTGAGTTCTCTCAGTCCTGGTTAACAGCTGCTCAAATAACAATTAATGTCTTTCTCAGGAGTAACATCTCAGGAGTAACATAAAGCAATTTTTCAAATTAAATTGTACTTATTCTCTTTTCTTTTCTGTTTATTTACTCTTTGGCTTTTCAGAATCTGGAGAGAGTTGTAATTTCCAAATCAAGAGATTTGCATTTTCAATTCTTAATATTTCTTATACAAAGTTTTGACAATGGAAACATATGTTTTTAAATATTAATTGCTGACATTCTGAATTGATTGCATTTAAGGCCAATGTAGAGAAAACTTGATCAAAGTACACCTTAAAGGTCAAAAACTTAGTTTTGCGTTTTTAAACACATGAAACACAAGAGAAATGGAGTGCTGACAAAATGGGGAAAAGAATGGATTACCAAATAATATTAATGATTAAATGATATACTATAATTTTAATTTTCTTTATTGGTCCTCATTTGTAAACCAAGGTGAGATAAAGCAGAGGAAAAAAATCCAATGAACAAAATCCTTAATGAATATCAATACAAAATATGAAACAAAATATTAGCTAAGAAACTATAGCAACCTATTGAAAAGATTTTAAATTGTGACCAGGTTGAATTTACAACAGGAATTCAGAGTTGGTTAATATAATAAACACTATTAGCATAATAACATGTTAGTAATAGCATACTAGTAATGCATATTAATAACAAAAATAATAAAATCCTCATGATAACTCCTTCTGCCTGCCATATTGAGATCCTCCGACACCCTCTATTGATTAGTGACTCCATCCTGTACCCAACATTTTAGGGAGGACCTGAGCCATGCTTCACCTCAGTCACACGGGGATGCTCTCTTCACTCTCTTCCTTCTCTTTCTAGCTGTTCAGATACTCTTTCTCTTCTTCCTCCCTCCCCTTTTCTAGCTCCTCCTTTATGTGATTTCTTTCTTTATTAGCATATAAGCTTCTTAAGGGTAGGTATTGTTTTACTTGCTGGTATTCTCAATGTTAAGCTCAGTCTCTCTCTCTGTCTCTCTCTCTCTCCTTTTTCTCTCTGTCTTCAAAAGATAATCACAAATATACTAAACTTACTCCTCCCAACACATGGGAGGCATAATCCTCCTACCCCTTTGCACCACCTCAGTGTCTGATGAGGGGAAGATTAGGTTCATAGTTTAGCTCATTTTGTGTACAGCACAGTTCCAGTTCCTAATCCAAAAGAAGTCTCTATCTCTCTCTTTCTCTTTCCCTCCTGAAAAAAAGCTATTGACAAAATCTAACTCCTACTTCTGTTGGAAACCATAGAAATAAATGGACCTTTCTGCATTGTGGAAACTAGTATTTATCTGATTTCCAAACCGCTATTAGATATGTAATCCAGGCTTGTCTTCTGAGCATGCCCACTTTGGCTAACATGGAGCCCAGTCCATCCCCACATAGATGGAGATAGTCTTCTTAGTTGACTGCCTTTGTTTTTAAAACTGTTTTCAGCTTTGCTTTCTTTCAACTGTTTTCTTTCTTCTTCTTCTTCTTCTTCTTCTTCTTCTTCTTCTTCTTCTTCTT
>NW_020954592.1:7113485-7123132 GCF_900497805.2 Vombatus ursinus | reverse complement strand
TCTCTCTCTCTCTCTCTCTCTCTCTCTCTCTCTCTCTCTCTCTCTCTTTCTCTCTCTCTTCCTCTCTCCCTCTTCCCACCTCCTCCTTCCCAGTGTGGATGCTATGAACTGAACCAGTGAGAAGGGAAGGAAAATCCTTCCCCTTTTTACCTCTTTTTCACCCTATCTCAGAGAAATAGGTTTGGTGGTATTTGTTTCTGTTCTCTGTTATTTGTCCTCAGTTTCAGGCACCAGAGGTAATCCCCATGGAACTAGGAGTTCAAGCTATGGTGACCTTGAAATCAGGATTACAGGCAGAGCAGTGCAGCCAACCAGGTTGGCATGGAAACCCTGAGAAGCCAGAATGTCAGGGACTTCAGCCCAAGGAGGGTTTTTGTACTTGGAACTGGGGCTTTGCTGTATGTGAACTGAGCCAAACTATGAACTTAATCTTCCCCTCCTCAGAGACTGAGGTGGTGGAAAGGGTTAGGGGGATTATGCCTCCTGTGTGTTGTAGGTGAGTAAGTTTGTATATTGGTTATTATACCTTTTGAAGTAACTATATTCCTTTGTAAAAGGAGTTACATAGGTAATGGATATGTACTAGAGGCCTTTCTAATAACATAAGGGTTAAAGCAAGGCTTTCATTGTCATACCTATCACTTGATACAGTTCTAGAAATGCTAACTATATCAATATAAGAAAAAAGAAATTGAGAAAATAAACAGAGGCAAAGAGGAAACAAAACTATCATTTTTTTAGGTCATACATGTACAATGATGTTAAACATATTTCCATATTAGTCATGTTGTGAAAGAAGAATCAGAACAAAAGGGAAAAACCACAAGAAAGAAAAAACAAACAAAAAGTGAAAATAGTATGCTTCAATCTGTATTCACACTCCATATTTCTTTCTCTGGATGTGGATGGCATTTTCCATCACAAGTCTTTTGGAATTGTCTTGGATCATTGCATTGCTGAGAAGAGCTAAGTCTGTCATAGTTGATCATCTCATAATATTGGTGTTACCATGTATAATGTTCTCCTGGTTCTGCTCACTTCACTCAGCATCAGTTCATGCAAGTCTTTTCAGGAAAAACTATCATTTTTAAAGAAAATATGAAAGTCTACCTATAGAACGCAAAAGAGTCAACTAAAATCAATCAAAACAATTATAAATTTTAGCAAAGTCACAGGATATAAATAAACCCACATAAATCATAAGCATTTCTGTATTATACAAACAACACCTAACAGAAATAGAAAGAGAAATCCCATTCAAAATTACTGCAGTATATATAAAATAGTTGGGAGCCTATTTACCTAGACATACCCAGAAACTATGTGAATACAACAACAAATGAAAATGTCAGTGCTAAATTAATTTACTTATTTTGTTCCATATTAATTAGATTCCAAAGGATTATTCTATAGAGCTAGAAAAAAATAATGAAATTAATCTGGAGGAACAAAGGTCACCAATCTTGGGGGAAATAATGTAAAAAAAAAGTGGGAAAGAAGCAGACCAGGCTTAAAGTGTATTACAAAACTGTAATACTCAAAACAATTCGGTACTGGTTAAAAAAATAGATTGGTCTATCAATGGAATAAATTAGATATACAACACAGGGAAACAAACAGATAAACTAGTATTTAATAAACTCAAACATTCCAGCTACTGGGATAAAGACTTACTATTTGACAAAACTGCTAGGAAAACTGTAAAAGTCTATAGACCAGCATCTCACACCATATACAAAGATAAGTTCCAATTGAATATATGATAGATATAAAAGGTCACATAATAAACAAATTAGAGGATCAAGAAAGGAAATAACTTTCACAATTATGGATGGAGGAAGACTTCATGACCAAACAATGAATACAGAAGGGAGAAGGACATAGGCATTTATTAAGTATCTACTATGTGCCAGGCCCTGTGCTAAGTGCTTTACAAATACTATTGAATTTAAGCTTCACAACAATCCTATAGAGTAGGTGCTATTGTTATTACCATTTTACAGTTGAGAAAACTGAGGTAGATAGAAGCTAAATGACTTGTCCAGAGTCATATAACTATAGAGTGTCAGGATTCATATTTCAGCTCAGATCTTCCTGACTCCAGGACTAGTGCACTATACACAGAATAAAAAAAGGACAACTTTGATCCTATAGAATTGAAATGTTTTTACACAAACACAACCAATGTGGTTGAAATTAAAAGGAAAGTAATTAGCTGGAAAAATTTTTTTTTTGCAACATTTGAAACTAGGTCCCAAAAGACACTAAATTGGAATGTAGTGATTTCTCTCTGGGTCCTATACCCAAAAGATATCAAAGAAAGAAGAAAAGGACCCATATGTACAAAAATACTTGCAACCCATGTCTCAAAGCCCCTTTGCATGGGTTTATGAATTGAAAAATAAAATAAAATGAAAAAAAGTTCAGTTTTATGGATTGAATTAAATGTATTCTGTAGATGTTATGAACTTATTTATGAACAGAATGTTATTCTGTTGTCTTCATAAAGAGTTCTTTTAGCATATAAAAATCTTTCCAGCAATAAATAACAAGAGCTGTTCTCCAATAGATAAATGGTATAAGGCAATTCTCAAAGGAAAATATTCAAGGTATCAATAATTGTATGAAAAAATTCCTTAAATCACTAATAATGAATGAAATGCAAATTAAAAGAACTCTGAGGTTCCACCCCATACCCATTAGGTTGACAAAGATGACAAAAATGGAATATGGTCATTGTTGGAAGGATTGTGGGAAAATAGGTACACTAATGAGCTGTTGGTGGAGCTGTGAATTAGTCAAGCCATTCTGGAAAGCAGTTTGGGATTCTGTGTATAACATCTGACCTAATGATATTGCTCCTGGGCTGCTACCACAAAGAGATCAAGGAAAGAGGGAAAAGACCCAGATGTGCAAGAATGCTTATAGCGACTCTTTTTTGTCATTATGACCAACTTGAAACTAAGGGGTGTTTCTCAAGTGGGGAATAGTTGGACAAATTATGCAATATAATTGCAATGAAATATTATTGGGCTATGAGAAATGGTGAAAAGGATAGTTACAGAGTGAAGTGAATAGAACCAGAACAATTTACACAATAAGAGCAACACTATTAAAAATAAAACAAATAACTTTGAAAGACTTAAGAACTATGATCAATGTAATGACCAGCCATGAATAGAGGGAATCAATGATAAAGCATAATACCCACCTCCTGAAAAAGTAGTGATGGACTCAGGGTGCAGATTGAGATATACATTTTAGGACATAACCAACGTAGTAATTTGTTCTGCTTAATTCTGCATATTTGCAATTACTTTTATTTTCCTTCCTTCCTTCCTTCCTGCAATTTGGGGTAGAAGGAAAGAGGGGGTAACAATAGGTTTCCAAAAAAGAAAAAAAACAAAGAAAAAAGAAAAGCAAGAAAAGGAGGCTATTGAAATATTTTTTAAATGCACAGAAGAGAACAGAAGGAAGGCCAGAAGGAAACATATATGGAGTATAGCTTTGAAAATTACATGTTGAATTTATTATATACTCAAAAGGAATAGCAAGATACAATGAGATTCGCAGTTTCAAGTAAAATCTTCTTTTTCTGTTCTACTTTGAATATGGAAATGCTCATTTGTTTGGTGTTGGTTAATTTCAGGTTAGACAACAGATTTAAAAAATTTATTGAGGTAGTCCTACTTCTGAAGCATTTTCATTATCTCTTACTTTAAGATTTATGTTAGCCCTCTGAGTTGTAAAGCTCAGCACGTGTTGGTCCTGCGCTTGCATGATTTAGCAGGTGTTCTCTATCTCATATATTGATGTGTGTTTGCATTTGTGTGTGTGTAGGGATTGTTGAATGGAGCACCTTCCAAAATGCAGGAACATCTGAAACATCACGAATATATTTATTCTTGTGCATGTAACTAGAACAACTATTTCTGTATGTACTTGATCTTGACTATTCAGTGTTGCAGTCACAGCACTCACCTATAATCAGAAATTGCTTATTTGGGCTATAATTTGTCTCCAGTAGAAATACTTTGTTATATTCTAGATGGATAACCTTGGGCTAGTCACTTAGTTTCTCTTGGCCTCCATGTTTTCATCTTTAAATGGGAGCAATGTCTTCTCTGAAACAAATATGATAATTAGTATGTGAAAATGCCTTGAAAAATCTGCAAAATTTGATTTATATATGAATTGTAATAATAATTATTTCTTATCTTGCACTATTGTTTAAGTATTTTGTATGTTGATAAGGATAATTAGATTTGGAGTCCAACGCCTTAGGTTCAAATTCTGGCTCAGTTTACTCAATAAATGTCATAGTGGATAGGGTGTTGGACCTGAAATCAGGAAGATCTGAGTTCAAATCTAGCTCCTGACAGTAGTTTTATGACCCTAGAAAAGTCACTTAACTTCTGTCTGCCTTAGTTTCCTCATCTGTGAAATGGGAAGAATAATAGCATTTATCTTCCAGGGCTATTGTGAGGATCAAATGGGATAATGATTGCAAAGCACTTAACACAATGCCTGGCATATAGTAAGTACTACATAAATGTATTATTATTTTTATTAATGACCTTGAGCAAATTATTTAACTCCTTTGGGCCTCAGTTTCCTCATATGTCAAATGTTATCTATCAATCAGTAAGCATTTATTAAGCACCTGCTATGTGCTAGGTGCCATAGATATAAAGATAAAAATTTAACAATCCCTTTCCTTAAGGAACCTACATTCTGTTGGGAGGACAACAAATACATATATGAGGATATAACAAATATATGTCAAATAAATAAAATCTAATTTTGGGGTGAGTACTAAGAGCTGGGAAGATCAGGAAAGCCTCTACATAGAAGATGTGACTTATGATTCTAAGATTCTTATGGAAGGGACACCTCATGCTTTATGCTCTCTGATATTATCCTTAGCACAGCATCTTACATAGGTGTGTAATAAACATGTGATTATTTTATTTTATTTTATTTTTTATTTTCATTTTAGGCAATTGGGGTTAAGTGACTTGCCCAGGATCACACAGCTAGTGCCAAGTGTTTGGTCTGAGGCCAGATTTGAACTCAGGTCCTCCTGACTTCAAGGCCAGTGCTGTATCTTCTGTGCCACCTAGCTGTCCCCTATTTTTTTATTTAGTCATTTTCTCTATATCTCCCCTAACTTTGTTAGTATAACCAGAAGCAATTCATTAAGAAAAAAAGATATTTCTTGGAGAGGAGTCTGTACAAAAATAGTTTTTGTATGTATTTGGAATTTAAGGCTCTTAATACCCATTTAATGAGAAGACGTTCTGTGAAGAAAATTGATGTGTTCTAGGAAACTGTTTTTAAGTGTAAATTATCACATATCTTCATTTACCCTTGCCCTATAGAACTGTGTTTATGTTTTCTCTACGTAGCTTGATTGGCTTCGTGGAAGTTCCAGCAATGAGTGTAAACTAATGTTGTTGTTGTTGTTATTTGTTTTTTTTAACTGTTGAAGTAAAATTACATAAAATAAACTCTTAATTGAAAATGACTGTGTAGTTGTGACCTTAACATGCAGGCTATCCTTAAGGACATGACTGCAAACTCACGTAAGAAGGAAAGGCCACTGAAGGACAGGAAGGAGGTATGGGGAGACAGAGGGAGTGGCTTGGCTGGGCTCTTAATGGCAGACATCACTGCTTAATGCATTTTGTGTTTCTGGGAACTAAATTAACTCAGATTCTAAGAAAATTAGGGACAGAGCAAATCTATAAAGGTGTAGTTTTATTTCATAAATGTCCTCTTCCATTTAACTGTAGCTAAATATGAGCTGGAAATTTGTACTCTTTGTTTAAAACATAAGAACATATAATAAGTATGATGTAACTGGCTAGTACTTTGTTCTCAAGAAAATCTTTGATCTCAGTTATTCTCAGAAATACTTCACTTTCTATAGCACTCTCTTTCTGCAATTAAATAGTTGTTTTATTGATTCTCTTTTTAAAAACTATTGTTATCACTTCCTAATGATGTCACCTCCCCCAGTAGAATGCTTCCTTCCCACAAAGAAGTAGAGCTAAGAACATCAGCCACACATTAGCCACGCCTGAATATGTATGCCTAATTCCACATCCATAGCCCACTACTTCTGCAGAGAAGAGAGACAGTTAATTCATCTTCTCTTTGCTAAAGTCATGATTATTCACTTTATTGATTAAGTTCTAATGTTTTGATATTTTTTTCCCTTTACATCATTGTGGTCCTTATTTAAATTGTTTTGGGTCTGAGCATTTTGCTTTGCATCATGTCATTGATCTTCTTAAGTTTCCTTGAATTCTTCATTTTTGTTATTTATGGTACAATAGTATTGTTTCACATTCATAGATCAATTTGTTTAACCGTGTTCCAGTTGATGGTCACCCACTTGTTTCCAATTCTTTGCTACCATAAAAAATTCTGCTATAAATATTTTTGTATTATTGGGACCTTTCTCTTTGTCATTGACCCCCAATGGGGCTAAAGCAGGTGCTGTGGAGCACTTAGATCTTGGTCAGACAACAAAGATGACAAGGTTATCCACTGTATTCTGGGCCATTGCAAGTTGTCTTGACTTTTGTCTTGCCACTGGACTTTGATGACTCAGGAAGAGGCTGAGAACTTTGTGCAGTTCTTCCTTACTTAAATCCAATTTATAAGCAAGTCAAGACCACTCTGTGATGTTATTGGTCCTCTTTGAAAATCAAGGACAAAGAAAAACAATGACCACAGGAGTGTACTGTGACCTTGAGCAAATTATGTAACCTCATTGTGCCTCAGTTTCCTCATATGTTATGTTATCCATCACTCAGTAAGCATTTGTTAAGCACCTACTATGTGCTAAGTGCCATGGATTTTTGTTGAGTTGTTTTCAGTTGTGTCCAACTTTTTGTGACCCCATTTGGGGTTTTCTTGGCAAAGATACTGGAGTAGTTTGCCATTTCCTTCTCCAGCTCATTTTATAGATGAGGAAACTGAGGCAAATAGGATTAAGTGACTTGCCCAAGGTCACACAGCTAGTAAGTGTCTGAGGTCAGATTTGAACTGAGGTCTTCCTGACTCCAGTCCCAGCATTCTATCCACTGTGTACCTAGCTGCCCCAAGTGCCATGGAAACAAAGAAAAAATTTAACAATCCCTCTCCTCAAGGAGCTTACATTCTATTAAGGAAATAACATGAATAAATGAGTATATTAATCTAAGAGTAGCATCAATGCATCAAAGGTATATATAATTTAGTGACTTTTCTAGTATAATTCTAAATTGTTTTCTAGAACAGTCAAATCAATCCTGCACCCTCTTACAACAGTCCCTATATTCCCATGGCCTCTTCAACATTGATCGTTTTTTATCTTTTTGTTATTTTGCCAGTCTGCTAGGTATGAGGTAAAACTCAGTGTTATCTTAATTCACATTTCCTTTATTATTAGTGTTTTAGAGCATTCTTTCATATTGTTATTGATAGTTTGCATTTCTTATTTTGAAAATTGTGTGTTTATATTATTCGACCACTTTTTTCTCGAAGAATAGCTCTTATTCTTATATATTTGTATCTATAACTTTAAGAAGCACAGTTAGGCCCAAGGTGCTAGAGTAAAGTACCCACTTTCTCTTCCTAAGGGGCTCCTCTGCTCTGAACTCTGTTGGGGTTGAACTGGGCTTAGTCCTGTGAAAGCCTGATCTCTAATAAGAATGAGGCTAGGTTTTCTTTTTTCTTTTATCTTTTCTTTTCTTTTTTTTTTTTTTTGCACTTTTCACCTCCCTAACCCTCATCCAAGAAACCTGAGGGCAAATTATTTAAAGCTTAGATTTTGGCTTATGTCAAGACTTCCCCCGAAAGGGGATGGGGAGAGTAGTAAGGTACTTCAGTGCACAATAGAAATCAGGCATGGAACAGGTATGTATTTCCTGCACAAAATAAATGCCAAAAGACACTAAAGACTAATGGCATGCATTGGCAGAAAGACTTAAAAACAACATTAAAAAACTCAAATTATAACTATTCTTACAATTTGTTGGGAAGTTGATGCTTAAACCTCATCTAACCATATCTAATTAAGTCTATGATCCACATGGAATATCCACATATTTCTGGGAAAGAACACCCTCCAATCCCCAACTCTCTCATAGGGAATTTAGTTACTGAAAGTACTGCTTGCCATACAGAAGAGCTGAAGAAAGAGAGAACAGGTTGGACACATTCTCAGCGCCACTAACTATGTATTAGCATGCTTGTCCAACAATTATCATCTTTTTATTATCTTTGCCAGGCTGATGAGTGTGAGGCGAAACCTCAGAGTTGTTTTAATTTGCATTTCTCTAATTATTAGTCATTTGGAGCATTTCTTTAGGATATGGTTGTTGCTATATTGGATTTCTTCCTTTGAGACATGACTATTCATATTCTTTGATCACTTATCCACTGGGGAATGGCTCAGAGTCAGTTTTCAACTTTGCTCCTTTGACTCCAACTATAGTTTTCTTCCTCCTGCACCAAGTTTATTCATGAAAAGAATTTCCTCCCAGTCAGCAACTTGTTTTCTTATCTTTATTTGTTTTGTTTGTGTAGAAGTCTTTTAATATTATAGAATGGAAATTTATTATTTTATCTTTTATTTTTACCCCTTTTCCCGGTGTCTTGAAAGCACTTACATGTCCCATATTATTGCTATCCTCATGAGCTGAAGTGGGGATGAAATACAGAATTCGAACTAGCTTTCTGGGTACAGCAGCTTTCACTGTTTGCCACTGTGTCTCTCTGAAAATGTTAACTTGAAAAAAGCTGAAGGAAACTTTTAAGAATGTATTTGTTCTCAATTAGTTTGCATCTGTCAATAATATGGGCCATCACTGAATATTGGCAGTTTTTCCATTTTGAAAATGTCCAAGTTTGAGAGTTTACAGTATTTGAAAGTACCGCATAAAACCATATAAATAAAAGAGATTACTTTTTATAAAGCTGGTGTTTTGGGGGACACTTTAATTATTTGCCAACTGTTCTATTGGGATTTTTCCACTTCAGAAAACTGTATTGGATCCGTGGTTTAACAGATTAGGTTTTTACAATCGGAGACTTATTATTCACTAGTCAACTCATACACTCAATGCTATCAACAACAAAGTCTGCACAGTGGCAGCCCTTTCAACAATAACATATTCAACCAATTTAAGAAACAGTTATTAAGTTCCTAACATGAAACTAATAGTAAAGGATTTTGAATTCTGTACTCAGCTATGCATGGGTAGAGTCTCCTTTATGTAATTTAGGTTTTGAAGAACATGAGCTCACTATAGACCCATAAAAAGGCTTATGAGCTTCCTTATTGACTTTTACCTAAAGGTAGCTGTTCAATATATTCTTAAACTTTGGACTAGGACTCAAAGGAATAGGAATAAAGTAATAACGGCAGCAACATTCATTTGTCCCCTATTTATCCAATTGTCTCCTTGTTTTCCTTGTAGCAATTAACACTGGTGACTAAATCTTTCTGAAAATTTTCTTCTCTGTTTTCTCCCTTCCTTCCTGCTTCCTTCCTTCCTTCCTTCCTTCCTTCCTTCCTTCCTTCCTTCCTTCCTTCCTTCCTTCCTTCCTCCCTCCCTACCTCCCTCCCTCCCTCCCTCCCTCCCTTCCTTCCT
>NW_020954592.1:7096019-7113085 GCF_900497805.2 Vombatus ursinus | reverse complement strand
CCCTTCCCTTCCCTTCCCTTCCCTTCCCTTCCCTTCCCTTCCCTTCCTTCATTGAATAAGAAGATCTGGGATTAAATACTGACTGCCTCCTTGATTGTGGACAAGTGACTTAACATCCCTGGTCCTCAATTTCCTCTTCTGTAAAATGAGGATGTTGGACTAGATGCCCTCTGAGGACATTTTAAATCAATGACCATATGAATTCACATTTCCTTCATTTGACTTATGTGCTCCATTGCGATTCCGGTTAGCTGATGAACCACTAATTGTTCACAGTTTCTGTCAGCCCCAGTTGCAAGCTGATGTCTATCTCAGGGGCTAGAGATTTGCCCCTTTTCAGAATATAAGCTTCTCTTCACTTGTCAATTCAGGGGACTTTCTCACTCCATTCTCAGGTCCACCCAAAACTCTATTGTATCCTGTCTGTTATTAAATCACATACTGCAAAGTGGTGTGCAGACTTAACTGTGGCTTCCCAAGAAAAATCATCATGATGCAGAAATAAAATAAATATATTAAACAAATATATTCATGAGTTTTGTTTTGTTTTGTTTGGGGTGGCTAGTTTAATTAACACACACTTACAAGATCAATTTGTCAACTTAGTGCTATTGATGTCTTTGTGAGAACACTGCCTGATATGACATGAACTAGATCTGAGGCTAACAGTGAAAATTCAATTACCTGGAACCTTAATAAACTTGATATTTTTCCTTCCTGCATGTGACTTTGATTAGAATGAAACAAATGGTTACAAAGTCAGGGATTTGCTTTAAAAAAGAAAAAACAAATAAGCAAACCAAAAACCCCAAAGCAGAACAAAACAAAACAAAACAAAAAAACAGACTGCAAGGCATATTGAGAAATTCAGCCCAATTTTTACCATGTATTATTATATCCTGTATAATAATGTTTCCAAAACGCTGCAAGATGCTAAAATTATATTCAATATGCTTTGCTTACTAAAGCAGGCATATGTGCCAATATATTTTATTTGTTTTAAAAATTAAAATAACATATAGACATAGAAATATTCAGAACTCCAATAAAACAGCTGCAACCCTCCCCTTAATTATTCAGTTAGCAGAACAACAATTATTTGACTTGCATCAAAGACATTTGAAAATGAAAATGAACTACCTCCCTATATATAACTAACCTCCCTATATATAACTAATGTTTTCTATGCACCAACAAGCACCAGCTTTAAATGTCTGTGCAAATTTATGATGCACCCATGGTACCAGGCTATGTCCTGGTTCTTCTCTTCTTTCTCCAAACCCTCTTACTTAATGATCCAGTGATCTTCCCTGGGTTCCCTTAGTGTATCTATTCTGATGACTCAGCAATCTACATATCCAGCCCAAATCTCTCTCCTGGACTCTTGTTTCACAAATGCCTACTAGGCATCTCTACCTGTATGTCCTATGGGCATCTCAAACTCAGAGCACTGGGCCTAGAGTCAGGAAGGCTTATCTTCCTGAGTTCAAATCTGGCCTCAGACATTTCCTAGCTGCTTGACCCTGGGTAAATTACTTAACCCTGTTTACCTCAGTTTCCTTGTCTGTAAAATGAGCTGTAGAAAGAAACGGCAAATCACTCCAGTATCTTTGCCAAGAAGATCCTAAATAGGGTCAAAAAGAGTCAGACATGATTGAACAATAACAATCTGCCCACCACTTTCACAGTGCTTTCTGGAATAACTGCTCCATAATTAACAAAACTGCTTTCATCTTAGACCTTTTCCTTTCTCATTCCCTCTGTCTTTTGACACTCACTGAGACCTGTATATCTCCTCATGATGCCATATCGCTGGCTATGCTATTACTAGTTGTACTTTTGCTCAGACCCCCTGTCTCACAGGTAGTGGGGTGGGGAGGGGGAGTCAGAAAACCCCTTATTCTTTGTTACCACTTACAAACTATTTTTCTACCACCACCAGTCAGTAACCTCTCCTGCTTTTTTGATAAGTTTTTGGAAAATTTTGAGAAATTCACAAAAGCTTCTTATGGGCCTCACTCAGGTTTGCAGAAATAAAGCATATGAAAATATTTTATTCATTGGCTTCTTAGGGTTACCTTTACCCATTTTTGATTAGTTTTACTTAGGGATATGCAGTCTGCCATGCTGGGTAAGCGCTTACTTGCCCTAGCTCTGTCTCTGCTGAGCTCAATGTATTACTGCAATGAGTTGGAGTAGGGAGGCAGACACCAGACATACCCTCCCTTTTTTTTTTTTCATTTCTGTAACCTGTTAACATATTTTAAAGAGTTTTGCAACAAGGATTGAAAAAGAGGATTTCCTGCTTAGTTCTCAGGAAATAGAACAATAAATTTACCAGAATTTTCTATTCTTCAAGCATTCTGGTTAAGTAAGCTTGAGTGTGTTCATGAAGATTACCATAATGTCAGAATGGAAACTGATGTTTATTTATCCTTATTGAAGGAAGGTCAGCTCAAACTTTTATTTAAAAAAAGGGGGTTTTTTGCACCTTTTGTTTTTACATTGGTTATTTTTGAATATAATCCTTCTTGCACCGAGAACACTTAGAATTGAAGTCTTCCTTGTGGTAAAGAGAAATAGATCTGCAGAAACAACTGATACAGTGAGTGACATGTTGCTCCTCCAATCTTCTACCTCTCTATCAAGAGAAGGGAGGAATTCATTTCTCAGATATATAGAGAACTGAGCCAAATTTTTAAGAATACAAGTCATTCCCCAATTCATACATGGACAAAGGATATAAACAGGCAGTTTTCAGAAGAAGAGATCAAAGCTATCTATAATCATATAAAGAAACCTCTAAATCACTATCAATTAGAGAAATGCAAATTAAAGCTAATCTGAGGTACCACCTCACACCCATCAGATTGGCTAATATGTCACAAAAAGAAAATGACAAATGTTGGAGGTGATGTAGAAAAATTGATACGCTAATGTACTCTTGGTGTGGAGTTGTGAACTGATCCAACCATTTTGGAGAGCAATTTGGAACTATGCCCAAAAGGCTATAAAACTGAATCCTTTGACCCAGCAAAATCGCTACTAGGTCTGTATCCCAAAGAGATCAAAGAAAAGGGAAAAGGTCCAATATGTACAAATGTATTTATAGCAGCTCTTTTTGTTGTGGCAAAGAATTGGAAATTGAAGGAATGCCCATCAATTGGGGAATGGCTGAACAAGTTGTGGTGTATGATTGTGATGGAATATTATTGGGGTATAAGAAATGATGGGCAGGATGATTTTAGAAAAGCCTGGAAAGACTTACATGAACTGATGTAAAGTGAAGTGAGCAGAGTCAGGAGATCTCCAAGACAAAGATTGGTTGTTAAAATTATTCAAGTTCATTTTTCCTTTCAGCATTCTTTTTGTTAATATTGTAGTCATGTATATTGAATTTCTGGTTTTGCTTTTGCTGCTTTTCATCAGTTCACACTGATATTCTCATGTTTTGGTTAATTCAGCATATTTGTAATTTCTTATTATGCAAAAATATTACATGACAATAATATATAGCCCACTCCCTCTCCCAGTTCTTTGTTACCACAAAAGTGCTGCTTTGAAATATGTATTGGTATCATTGGTATTTATTAGACATAGGCTTCTGTCTTTAACTTGTCCTGGAGTGAGATAGGTTGAATCAGTGCAATTCCTCCCCCCTTTTTGCCTTACCAGAATTCTTTAATTTGGTTCTAGTACAACCCTTGTCCCAGATCCCATTGGTTTGAGACTCTTTATAAGTGGAGATAAATGCCCTGCCCTGCATGGGAGGTGTGATGACTCCAGATTTCTTCAGTCTTCTTTGGGACTCTTCAAATGTTGTGTTACTTGGGTTATTCTGGCTTCTAGCTTCAAGGAGGATGAAGGAGGCCAACCCCATTTCAGGTTTCTGAAGGAAAAGACTCTGAGGGAAAACATGAGAGGAGTTGGCAGTCTCCATGATGTCCTTATTCCTAGCTTGCTACACTAGAGACTTCAGGAAGTTTTACCTTGGGTAAAATCTAGAATTCTCTCTCTTGGTTGAACTGAGTTATCTTGCTCCTTGGGAAAGCTCCTTCATTTTGTATTGGTAGGTATATAGTATCCTATGCATACCTTCTCTGATTTCTGTTTTTCTATGATTTGGATAAATGGTTTCTTTGCTATGTGTTCATTGTGGAACTGGTATTTGGTGGGAAAGGCATCAAGCCTTGCATATAGAGCTTGGGGTTCTCCATTCCTCCATTAATGAGAAACAGTGATCAGAAGCTAGATTGGATCTGATCATACCCCGTAGACTAATAATACTTAAAGGAGCAGATAAATATAATTCTAGTCTGGTAACCTGTCTCTTTGAGGGGAGCAGAGTGGCCTCTGGCCCCAAATTCCCCCTCATCTTCCTGGTTGGAATTAACATATCCTTTGGAAAAGAGTGAGGGGGAGAAGAGGTTAGAGATGTATCTTGCCTTCTTTCCAGCCACACAATGACACTCTCATGCCACAGGTGGGAAAACACCCTCACCACATGTGGGCCTCTCATTAGCTACATTAGGAACGTACAATGACAAGTTAATTCATTCTCTTTTAGCCCTTTGCTCACTGAAGACTTCAGATAAAAGTATCAGGTTATAAGTGTTTTTCATATAGATCCATCCTTTCTTATTTTAAATTTTTATTCTATACTTGAGAAACACCAGAAAACCCCAAACATTTCCATATACAAAATAGAAGAGAAGAAGATGCATTGTGAAACCTTAAATCTCTATTACATGCAGCTTGCTTTAAAAAAGTATAAAATAAATTCCACATGTTACTTTCAAATCTGTCCTGCTTCTGTTTCCTTTTGAATTTTCTGCTCTTTTCCCTTTTTTCTCATCCTTTATTTTTACAAGAATGCAAGCTAGTTGATTGACAATCATGAGCTAGATAAGTTCAACATGTTTTTAATTTCTCTTAAGTTCTTAGGAAAATAAATCACTGTTTTAAAACTGAAATTATATATTCAGTAAATATATATGTCTTTCTGTGTTTCAGTTATGATGAAGACCTTTAGAAAAGTAATTACTTTAATATTTAGAAATAACTAATAAATATTTTCAGTTTATCAATGAAGTCAGTTTCCTAAAGTTCTAATGTTCCATAATTAATGAAAAACTCTGGTATATTTGCTTATCTGCTTGATTTTATTTTTTTAAAGATTGATACAGTATGCCTAGCTTAAATTTTGGACTTCCAAAGAAAAATTTCAGACAGAGGGCTGAAATTTAATTAAGTAAATATTTGCATCTGTAGTGTATACAGGTTGTATGTGAAATATAGAAGTCATAAATAACAGCTCACATTCATCATTTCTATCTCTACAAAGTTCTTTTCTTCACAACAGTGCCATATTAACCCCATTTTTATTGCTGTTCAGTCATTTCAGTTGTGTATGACTCTTTGTGATCCCATTTGTTTTTTTATTTTTTGTTTTTTTGGCAAAGATACTGGGGTGGTTTGCCATTTCCTTTTCCAGCTCATTTTATAGATGAGGAAATTGAAGAAAACAGGGTGAAGTGACTTGCCCAGGGTCACACTGTTAGTGTCTGAGGCCAGATTTGAACTCAGGTCTTCTTGAATTCCGGCTTGTTGTTATTGTTTCTCCTTTGTTCTCAAAGAGGACTAATGACATCCTGAGGGTGATGTCTTGACTTTCTCATGAATTGGATTTATGTGAGGCAGAGCTGGGTAAAGACATCAGCCTCACTCTCATCTGGAATCATCAGAGTTCAGCGGCAAGACAAAAGTCAAGATGACTGGCGATGACCCAGGATGCAGTGAGTGATCTTAGCCTTTTTAAATTAAGGTTTTTTCCCCCAGGTATCAGTTTGTCTGAGGCTATCAAAGGCTGCACAGAGGTCAAGAAGGATGAGGATTGAGGAAAGACCATAAGATTTGACAATTAGAATGTCATTGGTAACTTTGGAAAAAGCAGTTTTAATTAAATGATCAGGTTGGAAGCCAGGCTGCAGTGATTTAAGAAGAATGAGAGAAAAAAAGAGTAGGCATTGATTGTATACGGCCTTCTTAAGGGGTTAAGCTATAAAATGGAGGAGAAATATAGGGTTATAGCTAGCAAAGACTGGCATCTACAGCATCACCTAACTGCCCTGTCCCCATTTTAAAGATGAACAAATCAAAGTTTAAACAAGCAAATGTAATTCAGTGTAAATGGAAAGAGAAACCTGGATTTGGAGTCAAAGGACCTGGTTTCAAATTCTGGCATCATTACTTCCTACTTGTGTGCCCTTGGCCAAATTATTTAACCTCTACAATTTTCAATTTCCTCATTTGTAGAATGAAGGAACTGGATTGGGAAGTCCCTTCTGGCTCTGAATCCTGTGATCTTCTGATTTTCCATTGTTGTTGTCATTGTTGGGCAACTAGGTGGTGCCATGGATGGGTTCCCAGGCTTGGAGTCAGGAGGACCTGAGTTCAAATCCAGATTCCATACATATACTAACTGTATGATCCTGGCGAAGTTCCTTAACCTGTTTGCCTCAGTTTCTTCATCTGTCAAGCTGGAGAAGGAAATGGCAAACCACTCCAGTATCTTTGCCAAGAAAACCTCAAATGGGGTTACTAAGAGTTGGACATGCTTGATTTATCTACATTGCTATTAACTATCAGTGTTAGGATTCAAACCCAGGCCTTTCCTGATTCCTAGTGCCCCATGCCATGCTGACTCAGAGTTTTTACATGAAGAGACAAATAATAAATAAGAATATGGCAGCATATGGTTAAGTGCTCAGGTAAGTAGTGTAGACCTAAGGACGAGATAAGTGTAGGTTAGTCTTTTGAGTTTCATCTACACAAAAATCTCTCTCATCCATATTCTTCATTTATACCACAACCACCCTAGTTAAAGTCTTCCTCTCCTTTCACTTAGACTGTTCTAATAATCTCCTAATTTGCTTCCATTCTCCAACTCCCCTCAACAATTTTCCCCCCACATAACTGTAAAGTTGTGTAAGTAAGGCAAATTTTAGTGTGTGTAAGGAGAATTTTATTATTCCTTTTTAGATAATAGCTCCAGGATCCATGGCCAAAATAGATAATAATTCCCACAAATTATGGTTGAAAACATCTCCACCATGCTTTCGCAGTGAGATGTAAGGACGACATAACATACGCCTGCGCTGTGCTAGGTCATGACAATATTGCCAAAGTTAACCTGTGAGCTTAATGTTGGCAAGATGCCTTCTTTGTTGCTCTATAAAGTAAATGGGCATTGGTCAGTAAGAGGAAGGAAACCCGTTTTGGGGATTTGGGTAATGCGTAGAGGAATGTATGTATCTGCCTTGATCGGCCCCCATCAAGGCTTTGGGAGGGGGCAGAATCTGTGTGTTTGCCTCAACAGGCCCCCACTGAGGCTTAAGGGATGAGGAGTTATACCCTTATTCTCATCCTCCCCTTTGAGAAGTGTGATCAGGGAATGCCGTAGGATTTGGTGCTCCCGTTATCAGCAACTCCCTTTGAGAAGACTAGACTAGAACAAAGTAAGCTTATTTCACCCCTCCGAAGCTGTCTTCCTGTCTGACCAGATCAAAAATGAACCTATGCTAGAACACTTGTTAGTGTTAGGAGCCCTACTGTGTTCTCCTGCCCAATAAATGGTGTTACCTGTGTGTTTACCTGTGAAACAAGTTGATGTTCCTGAAGCCCTGGTCAGACAGTTGCTCTTCTGCTCAAGAAACTTTGGTGGCTCCCAATTGCTTCTAGGTTAAAATACAAATTTGTCTCTTTGGCTTTTAAAACCTTCCACAGTCTGACTACAGTCTATCTTTGCAGGCTGATTATACCTTACTTCCTCTGATGTACTCTAAACTTCTGCCAAACTGTCTGTACTTGCCACTTGTTGATTTTTATGATATTTCATCTTATATCTGTGCGGTTGTCCCCATACCTAGAACATACTCCTTTCTCAACTCTGCCCTTCATATTATTCCTCTGGTGTAAGCTCTGGATAAGGGGAATTTCATTTTTGTCTTTGAATGTCTAGAATCTTTCCTAGGGCCAGGCACATAGTAAGTGCATAATAAATACGTGCTTGATTGTTGAATTGAGTAGGTGGAGACTTGATCTAAGCTTTAAATTATAGCTTGCATTTGGGCATATGCAGAATATGGTGAGGTATTTTCCTTTTCCCAAAATTTTTATTTGTTTTATTCTGAACTTAAGAAATAAAACAAGCATTTCCATAATGTAGTAGAATAGGAAAAAAATAAAAAAAGATGATTACAGTTATCCCTTCCACATCATGGGAGTGAGGGGCACAGTTTCCCACCCCCACAATCTGGAAAACCCAGATAAAATTTTTTGGCCCTCCCTTTGTACCAGAAAAATAGTCTGAATTTTTTCTTTTTCTTTTTCTTTCATAGTGTGTTTACAGTACCTTATTTAAAATTTGGGTTAAGTATTTTGTCACAGGCTGTGTTGTCTGTGGCTTCCACAAAACTCCCCCAAAATTCCCATTTAATTCTTATGCTGATCTGAGATATATTGAAACCGAGATATAGGGAAACCATGATGAGGAAAGTTGCAATGTGAAAGGGATAACTGTATACATGAAACGGCACATTTCTTATGTACAACTTGCTATTCCTTTTAAGTATATAATAAAATTATCAAGCAACTTTCTTTTTTTTTCTTTTTTTCTTCCCTCCCCCCATCCTAGAGATGGCTACCATTAGAAACAAATGTGTGTATATATGTAAAACCATTCTATACATACTTCTATTTATCAGAACTTTCCTTAACTGCAGAGTAAGTAAGTATCTAGCCCTAATTGTGATACAGGAACAGCTTTGGGTGTACTTAAATCTATGGAGACTAGAAAAGGAAGCAAACAGTAGGGGCTGTCTTCCTTGCTTTGATTTTGCATTATTCTTTCCCGGTTGTTTCTCAAGCAGGTCATTGCTACACACTGTGAATGATTCACAATAAAAGAACTAGAATAAGTCCTCTTCACCAAGTGAGTATCTTCTTTCTGGTTTGGACTGGATTATCTGAAGGTGGTAATTTTTGGAAACGCAGTGCTTTTTGGAATCCTGAGTTCTCTGATAACATTCTATAAACATTACTTGTTAAATGAGAAGAATCATCCCCAGTGGTATATAAAATTGAAAATTGATTTTAATTCTATTTTTGAGACTTAAATCAAGTTGGCATAGGTTTAATACTCTCCCATTCTGTGTAACTGGGCAGCTGTGTGGCACAATGGATAGAGTACTGGGCCTGGATTCAGGAAGTCTCATCTTTGGGGTTTCAAATCTGGCCTCAGATTCTTACTAGTTGTGTGACCCTGGGCAGGTCACTTAACCCTGTTTGCCTCCGTTCCTCATCTTAAAAAGGAGCTGGAGAAGGAAATGGCAAACCATTGCAGTATCTTTGCCAAGAAGACCCCAGATGGGGTCATGAAGAGTTGAAGAGTCAAGACTCAACTGAAAAACCACTGAACAATAAAACATCCTTTCACCTGCATTGCAGAGAAACTTGCCAAGTTTTGAGTCAACTCTATTGCGAATTGAATCTCTACCCTTGTATTGTCTACCTTTATAACCTCACATACTACCCACCATAGCCTAATCCTGTTATCAGAGGACTATTCCCATTTTCTGAATTAGGATGAGTTAAGGTGACTCTTATCCCACCTCCTCCTCATCAAAATGTCTTCTTCTCATGTAGTCATTTTCAGTTCTGTCCAACTCTTCTTGACCCCATTTGGGGTTTTCTTGGCAAGGATATCAGAGTGGTTTGCCATTCTCTTCTCCAGCTCATTTTATAGATGATGAAACTGAGGAAAACAAGGTTAAGGGACTTGCCTAAGGTCACACAGCTTGTGAGTGTTTGAGGCCAGGTTTGAACTCACAAAGATGAATCTCCCTGGCTCTAGACCCGGCACACTGTCCACTTCACCGCCTAGCTGCCAACTGGAATTATTTTACCTTTTCCAGGCGAGGTCCAAATGATGTACTGTGAGGCCAGTCAGAAAGAAGACTTACCTAGGTTTAAAAGACACTGTCAGCCCTACTCAGGGTCTTTGGTCATTGACAGAGACCATTGACCTAATTTACTGTGTACTGCTAGCCTAACTAATAAGTCGATCATGCTTAGAATTTTGTCTCTCAGTTTATCTTCATTTTCAAATGTAAAAGGTATCTTAGCCAGATAATGTGATTTTCTTGTATTTCTCTTGAAAAACCTTCAATCTCATGTCTTGCTGAGACATGGAAGCCAGTCTTTCACTGTGATGTTCATGAAACCAAACAAAAAAGGATATTTGTCCATCTTTTTTTCTGCCTCAGTAAATCATTCTTAATCCCCAGAGTCAAATTATGAAGTTTTAAGTACCAAAGAAATGAGTTTATATTTTATCATGGATGCAATAGGAATAATGGGAAGTACAAGGAAATATTATTCAAGTCGTATTATTTAATCGTTATAGTGATAGGAAGTTTTGAGTTGGAAAAGACACCTTTGGGATCATCTCAGGGTTGGGGAACCTGTGGCCCTGAGGCCATTCTACATCCTCAAGTGTGGCCCTTTGACTGAATCCAACCTTCAAAGGGGGATTTGTTCTGTGAAGTTTGGAGTCAGTCAAAGGACCGCACTTGAGGACCTAGAGGGTGGCCTCTAGGCTGCAGGTTCCCCACGTCTGAATTCTAGGTGGCACACTTAATAAATACACTCCCAGTCCAACTTCAATTTGTTCTTACAAGCAGCAAGATAGCACAGTGGATAGTGTTGGACTTGGAGTCAGCAAGACCTGACTAAGTTAAAATCCTGCCTCAGATACAAACTATTTGTGTGACCTTCGGTAAGTCATTTAATCTCTCTTAGCTTCCCTCAACTGTAAAACAGGGATAATAATAGCATCTATTTCCCAGGGTTGTTGTGAGGATCAAATGGGGTAACAAATGTAAAGTGCTTTGCAAACCTTAAAGCACTGTATAAATGCTATCTATAATAAAAATTATCATTATTTTCCAGTCTTTGGACCTCAGGACAAAAATATCCACCTTTCCAAAAAGGTGAGTATGGAATGAGGGCAACAGAGAGGGAAGAGTGAGCGAAGTCAGAAGATGGAGGCAAATGTTACAAAGACTGACTCTCAAATCTAGTATATTTTAACATTTTAGAAGTAGATTTTTTTGATAGTTACACAGACAACAAGGCGGATTTTGATTCCTAAGAAAGGGCAAGATCATTAGTACCAAGCCAGGTGGATTCATGTTACTAGGAAGCAGAATTTGTAAAAAAATTCTTTTTTGTTTTTTTTTCCCATGAAGAAGAGAGTTTTTTAGTGAAACTGTGGAGGAAAAAAAGAAAAAGACCAAAGAGGATAAGAGCTCAGGACGGTCATGTTGAAACGAAGGCTCTGTAATGGGATAAGAGACCATAGTGAGGAGAAAGGCTAATCAGAAATCCCCGGTGGGCACTGAGGAGCACCAGATGAGATTGTAATGTAACCGACTTTCCTAAAAGTGATTCTGGCCTGGAGCCAGAAGGAGTCAATCTGGGGCGCAGGAAACACTTGTTTTCTCTCTCTTTATGCCTGAGGGGAGTGAAGGAGATAGCTGTTTTGCCCTGGTAGTGAAAGTGATGCAGCAAAGCAGCGACCTAGAGGAGAAGCATGAGAACCAGCCAGGAGGTAACCAGCAGGATAACAGGATGCACCTGACAGGGAGTACTTGAAGTCAAACTAATTTAACAACCTGAGACTGTACTTGTAATTTAAAATAATGTGTTTTTTTTAATAAATAGAAATCATTTAGCCTAACCTTCTTATTTAAAAAAAATGACCAATTAGAGGTCAGATGACTTGCCCATCATCACATGGCTAATTATTAGCAGAGCTGGGACTGAAACCCAGGTCTCCTGATTCCCAGTCTAGTGTCTCTCTCTCTCTCTCTCTCTCTCCCCTCCCCCCCCAACTCTGTGTTGCTTCCCTTTCCAGGCCTCAGCTGGGTATAATTTAGACTTGCAAAGCATCGTCATCACTGTAAAGACTAATTGGAGAGGCAGCTAGGTGTCACAGTGAATAGAGCACTGGTCTTGGAGGATCTGAGTTCAAATCCAGCCTCAGACATATACTTGCTGTGTGACCTTGGGCAAGTCACTTAACCCTGATTGCCTTCCCTTCACCTCCCCTGTCCAAAAAACCCAAAGACTGGTTGGATAACTGACTGTCCATTTGTGTTGGACTGCAGTGGATCAGGTAGGAGAAATGGGTGTCTTTGTAGGAGCAGAGAAAGTGAGGCAAGGCTGTGAATGCAGAGTTTACTTTTTAGGAGGAAAAAAAAAATCTTCTCTTGGTTAATCCCCACGTGGTGGCAATGTAGCAATATCAATAGCAGAAAGACAACTAAGAGAGCCTTCTGAGAGATCTTAGCAAGATCTTTGGACTTAGACATGGATTTGAATCTTGTCTCTAGCACTCAAACACTTAGAGTAGGGTTATTAATTGGCCTAATTTCAATATTGTTGTGTCTCAGGGAATAGGGAGGCCTGAGGAGAGGGAGAGAGAGAAGGGGAAACACATACAGCATTTATTGTTTAAGTTCACATTTTATATGGGTGTGGTTCATGGCGCCCCAAAACAATTGCAATAGTAACGTCAAAGATCACTGATCATAGATTACTGTAACAGACATAATAATAATAATGAAAAAGATTGAAATATTGTGAGAATTACCAAAATGTGACACAGAGACACAATATGAGCACATGCTGTTGGAAAAATGGCACTAATAGGCTTTGCTTGATGCTGGGTCACCACAAACCTTCAATTTGTTAAAAAAAAAAAAAAGCAATGGCTATGAAGTGCAATAAAGCAAGGCACAATAAAATAAGGTATGCCTGTAGTACCTACCTCACAGGGTTGTTTTAAGGGTAAAATGATATGCAAAACATTTTACAACATTTAGAATGTTACATAAGGACCAGCACTTATTATCCTTTTTTTCTGTCTGCCTCTGGGCAGACCACCAGAACCGTAACTAGGTCTGGGTGAGCAAAGCTATTCCCTAGGTCATAGACATCTGGGGTAGGATATGCTTTCCTACTGAAGGGTAGTATAGCTTCCTGCCCATGGCAACTACCCTTACCTTGACTGGAGATCCCAGGTGATCCCACCCAAGTCCTCATCACCAAGATGCTCCTTTCACACAGGACAAATTTTTCACCTTGGGGGTGAGGTCAGTCAGTCAGGTAATAAGCATTTATTAAGCACTTACTAAATACCTGGCACAGTGTTAAGCACTGTTTCAGGAAGGTGATGCCATGACTTTATAAGCACTGTAGTCTTTCATTCTTCAAGAGGAGGACCATGATTTCAGAGAGGTGATGCCATGACTTGCAAATGAGTTGGATTTAAGTGAGGGAGGGCTGTGCAAAGTCACCAGCCTTACTTTCTTTTCAGAGCCATCTGGGTCCAGGGGCCAGATATATATCAGGACAATTAGAGATACAAAGAAAGGCAAAAACATAGTCCCTGCCCTCAAGGAGCTTACATTCCAATGGGGGAGATAGTATATAAACTGCTAAGTAGATACAAACCAACTATCTCTTTCTATGGGGCAACTCTATTGGTGGTCAGATTGTTCTATATGGTGCCATGCCCCCCCAGCTGCCATTTTTTTGTGTGCCGGGTGTAAATATTCCTAGATATGCCTCTGTTTATTATATACCCTTTCATTTTTGTGGAGGCTCCTGAGGTTTACACACCATTGTGAGATGAACTCAACCTATACAGAGGTTCTGGCTTGGACCCTGGTAGCTCTTAGGTTGTGAGACATTCAGGATAAGTGAGCTCTCCAGTTTGCTCCAAATTTCTTATCAACTCAGAGGAATCTCATTTTAGTGCAAATATGCTCTGGGCTGGGAGTCAGGGAGACTCATCTACCTGAATTCAAATGTGGCCTCAGATACTTCCTAGCTGTGTGACCCTGGGCAAGTCACTTCACCCTGTTTGCCTCAGTTTCCTCATCTATAAAATGAGCTGGAGAAGGAAATGGCAAATCACTCCAGTATCTTTAACAAGAAAACCCCAAATGAGGTACTGAAGAGTCAGACACAATTGAAATAACTGAACAACAAAAATCCTCTGTTTGGGATTCTGAGTCCTTTACAACCTGGCCCCTTCTTACCTCACCAGTCTTCTTACACCTTACCCTGTCTACTCCTCTATCCAAATGCTCCTTGATCCAGTTTCACTGGCCTCCCTGTTCTTCACATAAAGTGCTTCATCTCTCAACCCCATGCATTTTCACTGACTGTCTCCCATGCCTAGAATTCCTTTGTTCCTTATCTCCACCTTCTGTCTTGCCTGACTTCAGTTAAGTCCCAGCTAAAATTCCCCTTAATGCTAATGTGTTCTCTCTAGGGAGAGGGGAAGAAAAATGAAAAGAAAGAAATTATAAATCTACCATTAGAGAATTTAAATATTTCACATCAATTCTTAGTATAGTTTGAGTTTCGAAATACTGTTGTGGCCCAACACTTATTTTACAGTTGAAGAATCTTATTAGAAGAGCAAAGATGAACTGCCTTATCCAAAGTCCTATAATTTGTTCAAAATTATGGAATGATACCTTCCAATAACTAAAGATATGTTTCACACTAGACAGAATTATGAGGTAACTAAATTTAATTAAACATTTGCATATTAAATATTTATTATGCACAAAGAACTGTACTATACTGAGGAAGATAGAAAGATAAATATAGTCTAGCAATTTGGCAACTACTGTATGCATAGCAGTGTGTTAAATCCTAGAAGTGCAGAGTTTGGATAAGGCATAATTTCTGTTCTCCAGAAGCTCATGATATGGTGTGGGAACATGTTCAGTCATTTTCAGTCGTGTCTGACCCTTTATGACCTCATTTGGGGTTTGCTATTTCTTTCTTCAATTCATTTTATAGTGAGAAAACTGAGGCAAACAGGGTTAAGTGACTTCCCTAAGGTCACACAGCTAGAAAGTGTCTGAAGTCTGAATCTGAACTCAGGTATTCCTGACTCAAGCCCAGCGCTGTATCCACTGCTCCACCTAGCTGCCCCTTGAGAACATGACACATGCACAAATAACCATAGTACAAAAATACATGACAAGTATGTAAGAAAGGTACCAGCAAGGTACTAAATGAAATCCAACTTGGGGAAAGCCATTAATGATGGCGAAGGGGTATACATTAGTGAGGGCTCCTTGGAGGAGATGAATTGGGCTTTAAAGGATAGGTGAAGTTTCACAGGTAAAGAAAGGGGAGGGAAAACATTCTAAATATATGTACAGGTAGAGTGAAGGTATAGGGCCACACATGTGAGGTGTACCTTTTAAACACTTTTTAGTATCATTGACTGCCCCTAGAAGTTGCCATGTTGTCTCCAGTGGTTATCTTGTGGTGGAAAAGGTGAGGTGAACCAGCATCCTGAGTGATTATTGTGGAGTTATAGGGAATGAAAGAAAGGGGGGTGGTAGTGGCTGTTGGATGAGGTATTAAAGTGTGCGAAAGAAAAATGGCAGCATATGGATCATTAGTTGTATGCCTAAGGAGTGGATGAGTGTTTGAAGAATGGAAAAACTCCTGAAAGCAGACTTCAAGGGCCCCTGCTGTGTCTCAATGTGGTTAGGACAACCTTAAGAATGGGACCTTGGAGGCAATTTTTTGTTGAATGCAAGGGGAGTGGATTTTTTTTTTCTTTAGGCAATTGGGGTTAAGTGACTTGCCCAGGGTCACATAGCTAGTAAGTGTCAATGTTTGGTCTGGGGCCAGATTTGAACTCAGGTCCTCCTGACTTCAGGGCTGGTCCACTGCGCCACCAATCTGCCCCACGGAGAGTGGATTCTAAGCCCGGTCAAAGTATGACTTTTTATTACCACTATTTTCCAATAAGTTGATATATTACTGAGGGAATTGAACAAACCAATATAAACATTCATGCTTCAAATGAAACCAGGAAAATAAAAAAAAAGACATTGCAGCTAAATGGAAGGATGGCACACATTGTCCTTGGAGAAGCAAATAAAACAGTTTGCAGATTTAATTTCTTTGTGCTTCCAAAGGTAGCAAAAACATCATTTCATGGGACACTTGCTCATCTTGGCTTGCAGTGCTCATGATGGACATATAAGCAAAAAGACTTCCAAGAAGATAATTGCAATTTATGCAATAGCTCTGTTGCAGAGGATGAATGAAGGAAGAAATTCTACAAAGGACTTGGCAAGATCTTCCGAACTGAATAAGCATAACTCAGACTCAGTGGCTTCTTGGGAATGTGGAGGCACCACAGAGGATGGCAAAGAACCATGAATGTATTAATAGTGACTATCTTGGCCCCCACTTCTTGAAGGCTCAGTATGTTACATTGGATCCCTCTCCCAGGTTTCTCTGGGACCCTTAAGTGGGTTAAGGGGTGCCTAGTTTCTGTTGCATTGGCTTAAGCCACACCTGATAGTGTTTGCCCAATTTCCCTAAACATCCCAGTTCCATTTAACTACTTAGAAAGATTAATTATTGTTGTACAGTCATTTTTCAGTTATGTCCAACTCTTTGTGACCCTATTTGGGGTTTTTTTGTCAGCTGGGGGGGGGGCATAGCACCTTCCTTCCTTCCTTCCTTCCTTCCTTCCTTCTTTCCTTCCTTCCCTCCCTCCCTCCCTTCTTCCTTCCTTCGTTCCTTCCTTCCTTCCTTCCCTCCCTCCCTCCCTCCTTCCTTCCTTCCTTCGTTCCTTCATTCCTTCTTTCCTTCCTTCCCTCCCTCCCTCCTTCCTTCCTTCGTTCCTTCCTTCCTTCTTTGAAATAAATATTTCTTTGTAAAAGTTAATCTGGTGGTTAGGCGGTTAAATGGAACTGGAGTGCTTGGACCCAAGGGGGAGCACAATTGTTGGAGGCTTGAGTCAGTGGCAGAGATTAAGATGTCCTGAACTCTCCTAAGGTACTACAGGACCCCGGGAGAGGGATGGAAATAGGACAACCTGGCCTTCAGGCAGTGGTGTGTGTGTGTGTGTGTCTGTGTGTGTGTGTGTGTGTGTGTGTGTGTGTGTGTGT
>NW_020954592.1:7072724-7096009 GCF_900497805.2 Vombatus ursinus | reverse complement strand
TGTGTGTGTGATGCAGTGTAATCATTTTTACATGTTTATATTTTTCTTTTTTAAAATTTATTTTATTTTCAGTTTATAGAATAAAACAAGCATTTCCATAATATAGTATAATAAAAAAGATGATTGTACATGAAACTGCAAATCTACTGTGTACAACTTGCTATTCCTTTTAAATATACAACAATTAACATATATATTTTTCTTTTTTTTTTCTTCCCTCCCCCACCCCGCCCTAGAGATGGCCACCATCATATATATATATATATTTTTTTTTTTTGGCTCTTCATTCTGTATCAGTTTATATAAGTCTCTCCAAGCTTCTATGCATTAATCATATTAATCTTTTTTTAGAAATAAGTTTTTATTTATATATTTTGTTTTTTCATCACCAAGATTTCACTCAGTATCACTTCCCCTCCTCTCAGGATACCATCCTATATAATAAGTATTATTTTTAAAGAAAAAAGAGAAAAAAATCAGCAAAACTGAGGAATATATTCATGTACCACAATTTGTTTATCCCTTGCCCAATCTAAGGACATTTACCATATTTCCAGTTCTCTGCTACCACAAAATGTGTTTCTCGAAATATTTTGTTATATATAGGAACTTTCTTTTTAACAGTCACTTCCCTGGGGTATACACCTAGTAATGGAATTTCTGTGTCACATGGTATGGACATTTTCATCACTTTATTTGCATAGTTCCTAGGTCACTGTGTGAAGGGTTGTGAGAAGATAGACAGGTTACAAACATTTTAGCATTATGGAATCATGCAGATAGAAACATATTTTGTGGTGGCACAGAGCTAGGAAGTGGTTGAGCAAGTACTCATACCCACACCCATACTTCTTATTCTTGGGCAGTCAAGTAGCACAGTGTCTAGAGCTCTGGGCCTGGAGTCAGGAAGACTTAAGTTAAAATTCAGCCTCAGATTATGACATTGAGCCAGTCACTTAACCTCTGTTTGCCTCAGTTTCTTCAACTGTAAAATGGTGACAATAATAGAACCCAGGGCCGTCTAAGTATCAAATGAGAGAATATTTGTAAAGCACTTAGTACAGTGCCCGACACCGCAACATAAACGTTATTATTATTGTTATTATTATTAGCTTAGTACTTTTGCTCTTCTATTCTGTTATTTTCAATGTATATGTTCTGGCTGGTTTTGGAGACGAAAGAAAAAAAATGAAAAGAAAAGGTACTTCCTCCCTTCTCTGGTCCACAACCTTGAAATGTAGACATTTTTAAAAATTCAAAATAAATATTTATTAAGCAGCTTATTGTGCACACATGCAAAGATGAGGAAAGTCTGGGCTTAGACAATGTGAAGGAGTAGAATAGTGTGTACCCAGGTAAGAACAATCCAAGATAGGCTAGGATGGTGGCAAATATAGCATTTAAAAAAGGTTTGAGAGACATAATTTCTGGGTAATTTAATCATTTTATTAATAGTGCCAGCACTTTAATAAAAAGGTGGTCATTTAGCCTCTGTCTCTTAGACCAAAGACAATCACGGCAGGGAGTCAAGTCTTACATGTTCTTTTGGAAGAGGTGTGTTCAAAAGGAGGGCAATCAACTCTGATTGTTAACAATTAATGAAAGAATGAATATTATAATGAGGAACTAGACCTGAACTTTGATTATATCATTAAGTTAACCCCAGCCTTGGGCAATCTTTTAAAAGAATTTATGTCCCACCTAAGCCTGAGTGAGTGCAATGGTTACTCCATCTGGGTGGGATCTGAACAAGAAAGTTAGTCCAATCTCATTATAAGCAATGTCCTTCAAGAAACTGAACTTTTAAAGTCAGCACTTTAGGGTGCAGTGGAGTCTGGAGTACCTGAGTTCAAATACAGCCTGAGACACTTGATACTAGCTGTGTGACCCTGGGCAAGTCACTTAACCCCATTGCCTAGCAAAAAACAAACAAGACAAGAAACAAAAACAAAAATAAAATCAGCACTTTAGAAAAAAAAGAGAGGGAACTCTGGATCTCCCCAAATCATTGGTATTAATAATCATTTCTCTCACAAAGGAGAGTTCAGGGGAGAATGCTGAAAAATTTAAGGAGAGAAAGAACATTTTTAGCTGGACGTGTTAAGAAAGATTTCAGGAAGGAGGCGATAGCTGGGCATTTTAGGTAGGGAGGGGAGAGTGGAGAAGAGGAAGGCATGCACTCTAGGCATGGGGGACTAACAACCCAGGCATATGTAGAGGAAGGGGATAGCAAATGCTCTTTCAGGGAGATGTCACAAGCTTTTCTCTCTGTATTTTCTCTCTTGGCCCCTGCTGTTTTCATCTCTGAAGTCCCTTCTCATTAGTCAGGCCTACACATGCTTTTTCTCTTCTCATTACACAGTTCTAACTTCCTGTTCACTTCCTTTTTTCCTCACCCCAGAGGACAATGAAGAAAAGGGTGAAATGACAACCCAGTCTCCTCTCAGGTATTGATACATTTTAGCCAAGGGCAGAGAAAAACCCTGGATCTACCTTTTACCCAGCTTTGGGATGTTTCTACAAAATGTAGCTAAAAATATAAATCTATATAAATAAGATTCTCATTCTCTCAGAGCCTCTTGCTATGATAGAATTTAATTAAACAGAAATTTTTCTCTGTCTGTATATATCGCTGTATCAATTATTGTCTCTCTCTTTTGCTATCCCCCTTTCCCGGTTAATGAAATACACAAATCAAAAGTTATGCTTAATCACGACTTTAATATCTGAAATAAGCTGACTTGAAAGTATTAATTCAAACAACAAATAAGCAACTTTAAATAAGAAAAAAATTTTTGGACTGCTCACAAAAGAGCTTACAAAAAAGAGAGAGTCACTTCACCATTTGCATGAATTATCAGTCAAGGGAAAACTATTGATCAGATATGCTCCAGGTTCTGTCTGCAGCTATAACATTTACCTTAGTTGACAAAGGTCAGTCATTAAGTCAATAAATATTTATTAACCACCTACTATGTGCCACCTACTATGCTAAGCATTGGGTTGGTGATACAAATATGTAAAAAGATAGTCTCTGCCCTCAAAGAGCTTACAATCTAATAATGATGACACACAAAAGGAAGCTGAAAAGGTAGGGGAAGGTGGTTGGGGAGTGGGGGGAAGGAACCTAAGGCAGGGGCATGGTGGAAAAGTCTACTATGATCAATGCAAACTCAGAGAAAAGTCACAAAGTAGGACAGCCACGTGAGATATGAGATGTTTTGACCTGAGTTTTCTCCTTAAGTAGAGATTTAGAATTCATGGCCCCCTTCTCCAGAGGGGTAGAGGGTAGTTATAAGATAGAGGACCAAAACTGTGGGGATCGTTCAGGATGGCATAAAGGTACCAGTCACCACAGAAGAACCTGGTCAAACCATCCACAGCTGGCCACCCTTTTTCACTTTGACTCCATCGTCCATCTCCTCTGCTCTCAAAGGTATGTGTTGATTTTCCAAAAAAAAAAAAAAAGAAAAAAAATACAAACATGCACTTTCAAGTTTAATCTGAATTATTTCTCCATTGCTTTTTTAAGTCTAGACAATCTACAAAACAATAAATCAAGCCCTGATTTGTTTGCTAATTATCAAGTGTTAAATAGTTGTAAATGTTCATTTTGAAAATTTAACAATCAGCTTCTCCTAAGCTGGTTTGAGCTGGCTCCAGCACACCCTTGTGACTGCTCCTCTCCTGAATCTTGAATGTCTTGCCATATTCTCTTCGCAACTACAGCTCTTCATAGACTTCCCCCACAAGAATCTCTTAGTCTCTATCAGGAATAGAAGAAACAGTGCTATCTATTTGAATCTCCATTTCTCAGAAACTCATGCAGCAAGGCTCTGAAAATCTTCTTTCTCTGCAGTGGAATCAGTCTTACTCCAAACCTCATCACATATACAACTTTTCAGTGAGGGACCTGGCTTTCTATAGATCTATCTGCTTCCCGAGATGCAAACCTTCAGCTTTGTTCTATGTGGCAGCACATCTGTGATGTAAAATGTCCCACCTTTTTGAGGCAACAGTTGATTCTTCAAAATGATTGCTGCCTTTATATTTTTGTCAACTATTTGAAGGAGCTCACAAATCCTTAAAATGCTCTGATTTCTCCCCCACCTAGTCTTGCTGTACACAAAAATGTGCCCCATGGAACTATAGAGTAGGAGAAAACCTATTACTCCCCTGTGCCCATTCTGATGTTAAGCTGAAACCAGATTTATGCCTTATTTGGTCAGAGAATCATTCAGTCATAAACTGGCAGTCTGTGTGGCTGCTGGCTAATTCAGTTTCCTAAGTTGCTTTAAAAGCTATTAAGGACACCATTAGAACAGGAGCCAAACAGCTGCCAAAGCAAATCCCATGAATAGCAAGATTTGCCACTGCCCACCCCCCTAAGAAGGATCCTACATCACACTCTAGAGCCATGTGTGTGTGTGTGTGTGTGTGTCTGTGTGTATGTGCATGTGTGTGGTCATGAGCATGCATTAGAGGAAAAGAAAGGGAAGGAAGCATGGTCTCCATTATGTCAAATAATTAGTTTGGCTGATGTAAAAAAAATTAGATTATATTTGTATTTGGTATTGCACATATACAGGCCAAGGTGGTGTCTATATATTTGCTCATTTTATAGAACATCATAATTCTTTAGTAGTTCAGTGGTTCTAACCCCTTTTAAAAAATAGAACACATTTTAAATGTAAAAAATGTCATGTATAGCCAAAGGATAATAATCATACTGTTAATATCTGTTGATTGAGAAAATACACAATGACACAATGGCCATGCTTTGTGTGCAGACAGATTCAAGCACCCCTTCGTTGTAAGAAGTCTGCAGCTCTTTGGGAATTGATGCCTACCACTTTAGAACCATTGGTAAGGTGGAAAGAGCACTGGATTTAAAATCAGAAGACCTGAGTTCAGGTTTTTGTTCCACCACTTATTAGCTATATGATCTTGGCTTTAGTTTCCTCATCTGCAAAATGGGGATAAAAATATTGGCACTCCATACTTCACAGGGGTGTTGTGAGTTAAGTACTTTGGAAACCATAAAGCTCTCTATAAATGTAACTTATTGAAAATGTTCTAGTTTCTTGCTCCTGATGTTGTATACAGGAGACCAGATCAGTGATGAGGAGAGAGAACATTTCAGGCAAGAAGGACATTCAGTGAAAATGCTGGGAATCATGAGAGAAATTATTATCTTATTACTATATTAATAACCAATTATTAAGTTGGGATCCAGGCTTTTCTCCTCAATTTCCTTATTAAGGCTCAGCTCTTGTTAAAGTCAGTCTCTGAAGGACATGACTGATTGAGGAGATTACCCTTATGCCTCCAAGGAACATGTTCATCAATCTTGGGTGGGACCCTACCCCAACTAGGAGACGTAATTACTATCTAGAATTTAAACGGAATTCCATCTGGGAGAGTTCTTACTCAGAGGTAAGAACTTACCCTGTCCTTGTACCCTTCCATTAGAATTTAGGGTGACCCAGCTCATGAAGGAGAAAACCAACCATAGTGGTCTGGATGGAGATAGATTCCCCTGTCCAGATTGCTAGAGGAGGCTGAGTCTAATGATTAAGCAGGAAGAACTGAAGACTTTTAGCCCACCTCCTCATTAAATGTCCACCAGTCATGGTTGATTTTCAGTTGTCAAGGGAATTACCTTTCCAGGGTCATTTAAAGCTTTCAGACTCTCCGTGAGGCATCTGTGGTTATCAAGAAAAGCCACAGACCAGCAATTTATTGATTGCCAGCTAGTCTAATAAACAAATTTATTAATAATTACCCAGAAACTGTCTCTTGGAATTTTTCATTTGTTTCAGTCAGGAGATGGAGTATCTTGTTTGAGGACCGACAAGAAGGCCAATGTCACTGGGTTGCAAAGTATGGGGTGGGAATCGGACTGGAAAGGTAGGTCAGGGAAGATTATGAAGGACTGAACGCTAAACAGAAAATTTTCTTTGATCCTGGAGGTGATAGGGTACCTCTGGAGTTTACTGAATAGGGAATGACATGGTCAGACCTGTGATTTAGGAAGATAAACTTGATAGGTAAGGAGAGGATAGATGGAAGTGGGGAGAGATTTATGGAAGGCAGACCAACCAGTGAGTTATTGTTAACAGTCCTTGAGGTGATGAGGGCTGGCACCAGGGTGATGGCAGTATTAGAGGAGAGAAGGGGGCAGGTAGGAACAAGGTTACATAAGTTAAATCAGTAGGACTTGGTAACAGATTGGATATGGGGACTAAGTCAGGGATGTCACCTACATGATGAACCTGGGTGACTAGGAGGATGATGCCCTCTTCTTATTGATATTCCAGTTGACTGGTCGTAGCCTATATAGAACAGAAACAAGATGTGTTTCAGGGAGTGAGTGCCAGAAACAAATGCTGATCTGTGAAAAGAGAAGGAGAAAGAGAGAAATTTGTGGCTTACATAGATGATATTTTTTATGCCTTATTGGTTTTACTTTTCTTTGCCTTCGAGTTTGGGCCTACAAATCTTTCAAATCTCCCAAGCTTGAGCATTTTTATCGTTTTCCAGCTGCTCTGGGAAGGGAGGAACATGAATGAAATTTCACCCTTGAGCATGGACTTCTTTATTTATATTTGTATCCAAAACAAGTTTCTAAATTCCAGCTCTGAATATCTGTGCATCATCGGAAAAAACATATAATATTTCTATCTAATTGTACCCAAGGGCAGCTAGTTATTCTCATGTTTCTTCATAATTTTCATGCTTCATTTTAAGTTGTATATTTTTCACTCCTTATTCATGTTCTAGTTTTTTTTTCAATTCTCACATAACAGAAATATTCTCCTCCTAAATGGAAAAGAAAACTACCCTGAAGGAATAAAAACTTGCTATGAGCTCAGACTGTGGCAATTATAACAATTGTTCAATTCCAAAATGTCATGTTGATTTTTACTGATTTTTAATTTTTTTTTTAAAAGAGTTGGTCTCTTAATCTTGCCAAAAATAGAAATGCAGGGGCTACTTATGGACCAGTTCACACTCTGATTGGCAAAGAAGTTTTGACCTTCTCCATTTCAAACCTAGGATCTGAAAAAATAGTTCATCCCTCGTTAGGCAGTCTGAGGCTCCTCCCTGCTGAGTGCTTACCATATTAATGAACTTAGTGTGGACACCTGAAAGGCTTAGCCAACTGTAGCCCAGAGCTCCCAAGCTCAAGAGATCCACTGGCTTCAGTCTCCCTGGTGGCCAGGATTAGAGATGTGTACCACTAGCTCATATCAATTTAAAAACTGTTAATCAACTGTCCTTCAATCTTTGAAATCCTGAAAAGTTAAAAACACACACACACACACACACACACACAACACACACACGCAAACACATGCTTGCACTCACACTTCTAGCAAATCTGGTCTATATTAACCTTAAGTGTAACTTACAATCACTGTTTGCTTTTCACTGTATGCTAAGCAACATTTTTTTTTTCTTTTGGAAATGATGTTCTTTTAGGGTATGTGAGCTATGTTGAAATCAACATGGTACACGATATATCTAAAAATTTTGTCTCTGAAAAAAGCATTTTTTATTTGTATTATCAAGAAGAGGAGAAAGTAGAAAAAAAATAGGAAAACAATACTCTTTATGGTGACATCACATGTTATCTTACATGCATCTTTACCAAGAAAGACTAACGCTCTAGTGGTTGTATTTTTATGATTGAGGATTTCTATGACCACTGCATTTTGAACAACTTTTGGTAGAATTATATCTTTTAAGCTTTTCTAGATTTGATCGCATGGAAGATGTCTTCTCCCAAATATTTTCCCTATTCTTTTTTCCATTGACCTTTATATCATACTTCCATTAGTCATGTTGGTGAGGAAGCAGAAGCAATATGGGTTCCTTTTCTGAAAAAGAAACAACAAAAGGGATCTACTCCTGAAAAAAGAGGATGAAGGAAAGAGGAGAGAAATCACTATTCCCTGTCTTCCTTCAAGATTCAGCTAAAAATCCAAATTTTACAGGAAACCTTTCCTAGTCCTCCCATTTGCTAATTCTTTCCCTTTTGAGGTTACCTTCCATTTACTCTGGGTATATCTCGTGTGCGTGTAGTCATTTACATATCTCTTCCATTATAAAGTTATATTCCTTGAAATCAAGGACTTATTTGCATCCTTGGGGAAACAGTACCTGGCATATAGCAATCATTTAATGGTTGCTTACGGATTGACTGACAGATGAACTTATGAGTGAATTCTTTCAAATATTTAAAGATTAATTAATACTCATACCACAAAAATTAGTCTAAATAATGGAGAAAGAAGATACTTTATGATAAAAGTATAGTTATAATATTTAAATCAGGAAGGGGTAAAGCAAAGAAAGAAAACCATATCACTGATGAATATTGATGTTGAAATTTTAAATAAAATCCTGGAAAAGAGGACTATAGCAATATGTCCAAAAGCATTATTCACTGTAAATAAGCTGGATTTATATCAGGGATATAACTGTATTTCAAATTAGGAATATATTTAGCATAATTAGTCATTTTAAAAGCAAAACCAACTAAAACTATGTGAGTATATTAATAGATGCAGAAAAATCTTTAACAAAATATAATGTTCATTTTAGCTAAAAACAGGGATAATCTACTTTAATGATTGCTAAAAAGGTGTGCCTAAAAGAAAAAAAAATTGGGATTATTTCCAAAAGAGAAACAGGAACTTTCATAGTAAATATAGAAGTAAAACAAGAATGTCCCTTAATTACTATTATATAATTTGATTATATATTATGATGTGTTATATATGATGTTATAAATCATATATTTATATATGTATATGATTATATAGTAATATAATTTTGGAAATGTTAGTGGTAGCAATAAGACAAGAGAAAGAAATTAAAAGCATGAACATCAAGAGAGAAGAAATAAAATTACCCACATTTATAGTCAATATGATGAACCACTTAGAAAATTCCAGAGAATTATCAAAAACAAACAAACCCTCACTTACATGATTGATAGCTTTATTAAATTAGGATAAAAAATATAACACAAAAATATCACCGTTTCTGTATAGCAATAACCAAAAACCAGGAAGAAATGATAGAAAGAGAAATCCCATTAAAAGTTACTACATATATCTATACATACTTATCTATATCTATATCTATAGCTATACTCAATTAACTACAAAGGACCTATGAAGGAAGACGCTATCTGCATCCAGAGAAAGAAATGATAAATAGAAGTATGCATAGAATGATTTTATACCCCCCACATTTGTGTCTAATGGTAGCCATCTCTAGTATGGGAGGGGGGAGAAAAAAAGGGGAAAAAATTACATGATAACTATATTATATATTTAAAAGGAATAGCAAGTTTTACATAATAGATTTGCAGTTTCATGTGCAATCTTTTTTTTGAATTCTACTATGTTATAGAAATGCTTGTTCTATTTCATAAATTAAAAATAAAATAAAAAAACCCAAATGTATAAAGCCTAAAATATCTGGAAGCCATCCTACCAGGGCACAGTCAAAATTTATATAAATATAATCACAAAATATTCTTTACAGAAGCAAAGAAAGATTTAAATACTTGGAGCGTTATGTATCGCTGATGGTTAGGCTGCGTTAGCATAATAAAAAATATTGATGTTGCCTAAATTTATTTACACGCTTACTGCTATACAAATCTACCAAGGGAGTACTTTGTAGATCTAGATAAAATAATAATAAACTTCATTTACAAGAACAAAATGTAGAATCTCCAGAGAAATAATAATAATTAAAAAAAGGAATAATGAAGGACTAGTACTTTTAGACCTCTGACTTCATTATAGAATTGGGAGTGGGCCTGTGATTTCATTGGTGTAGAGAACTCTCAGCTAAGGAAACTCTTTCCACCAATGGTGGCCTGCACCTTCTCTTCAACTTATGTCATAGAGAATTTTCTGGAGCACTTTGAGATTAAGTGATTAGCCCAGAGTTACATAGCAATGATATGTCAGCGGTGGGCCTCAGACCCTAGTGTTCCTGGCTCTAAAGGCAGTTTGCTATCCACAGTGCCATACTGACTCAGGAATCCTCAAAGCTATTTGGTACTGATTAAAAATAACAGAAAAGTAAATCCCTGGAATGGATTAAATAAAGAAGAATCAGAAATGATAGAAGTCAGTATTAGAGTATTTGGTAAATCAAAGAACAAGAATCAAGTGTGGAAGGATTCCCTAATGGATAAGAATTAGTGGGAAAACTGGAAAGTTGTTTGGCAGGAAACAGGTTTATTCCCAGCATGCTCTTTATGCTGTATGCCAAAATATCAAATAGATATTCAGTCTATAAAAGATTCCATTATTTTAAAAAAAGAGGAGAACGAGAGATACTTTATTTCAAATTTATGGCTAGGGTGACAATTCTTAAGCAAGGAATAAAAGAGAACACAAAAAGAGAAAATACACAATTTTAACTACAAAAAATTTTAAAGAGTTTGCATGAATAGAGAGAGAATCAGTAGAGTAGAATCAGACAGAAGGCCTCAGAGCCAGGAAAACCTAGATTCAAGTCTAGCCTTTGACACATATTGGCTGTGGGATTTGGGGCAAATGATTTATCTTTCAGTGGTTGCAGAGAGAGGCTGGCCTGTTTTCCTTTCTAGGTGTTCTTGATACCTGGAATCACAAATTCAGACCCTATCCCTATCTCTTGAACTAAGAAAATCAGTACATTTATGATGAGGGGAAACTTAATTAGGGAAAAATTTACATCAGTATTTTTGATAGTAGTCTGATATCCAACATATAGGTATGTGTAACTCCTAGAATAAAAGAATTTTATTTATATATTTCATTTATTTATATGTCTGCATATAAATATCATCCTCCACCTCCTC
The DNA here is from genome assembly GCF_900497805.2 of Vombatus ursinus. Taxonomy (NCBI): domain Eukaryota; kingdom Metazoa; phylum Chordata; class Mammalia; order Diprotodontia; family Vombatidae; genus Vombatus; species Vombatus ursinus. The sequence goes on along the minus strand of NW_020954592.1, from coordinate 7,085,133 downwards.
CTCTTCCTCTTCCTCATTATCATCATATCCAGGTAAGTGGCCCAGTGAATAGAGCACCAGACTTGGAGTCAGGAAGACCTACTTTCACATTCTGCCTTTAGACACTTACTAGCTGTGTGATTTGGGGCAAGTCCCTTAACTTTTCTCAGCCTCAGTTTCCTCATCTATAAAATAGGCACAATAATAGCACTTAATAATCATAGAATTTTTGTGAGGATCAAAAGAAGATCATATATGTAAACTACAATACAAACCTTAAAGTGCTATATACATGTGAACTATTATTACTGTGGGGGCAGCTGGGTGGCACAGTGGATAATCGAGCACTGGACTTGGAATCAGGAAGCCTCATCTTCATGAGTCTTAGACACTTACTAGCTGTGTGACCCTAGTCAAGTCACTTAGCCCTGTGTGCCTCAATTCCTTAGCTGTAAAATGAGCTGGAGAAGGAAATAGCAAACCACTCCAGTATCTTTGTCAAGAAAACCCCAAATGGGGTCACAGGAGAATGGAACATAACTAAAACAACTGAACAACAACATTATTGTTGTACCTCAATGGATCTGTGCTTTCATCTATGTGGTTACTACTTCCATTGGATTCAGACTACAGAACATTCACACTTTCTCCTTTCTCTTAGTGAATTTTTGTGTCTTCAGACAAGAATTAAATTCTATATTAATTAAGTGCCTCTTGAGATCCAGGCATGGCGTGAAGTGTTAGAGATATGAACAGAAAAACAACACAGTCCTAGCCTTGGAGGTTTTCTCATAGAGGACCTACCTGATACACTGGGGGTCACTCTCTGGTTCTTTTAATCTTTTAGTGATACCAGTGAACTGGGACAGTTTATCTCTTAATCCAGTACTGCCTTACCTCTTTTTCTGCTTTATCTATTTTTGATGATGTCTCTAATCAGACAGGTGCTGATTAATGCAAATAATGAATCCCATAAAGTGGTCACATGTATTCAAATTTGTGCTATTTGAGGTTATAATCATGTAAAATATGGTAATTGGTTCCAGCCCAATAGAAATATGCAGTATAGCTTCAAATAATGTGACAATTTCACGATATTCATTATTTTACACTAATTAGGGCCTACTTTGGTTTTTTCTTTCATGCAAGCCATTATTTTTAATATGTTACAGACAGCTTATACACTTCATGTGTCTTTGAATCACCTGCAATTTTGATGCTTATTAGGTTATAGCGTTCCATATTTCACAGCCGTGTGGTATCACGAGGGGAACATTGATGCATAAAAAGATGGACATTTGAAAAGGAGTAATTTAGGATCATTCACCATTCTACACTGTTTCCCAAATGCAATTCAATCTACTCTCCTGCTATCTGATTCAGATCTTGCTCACTGCACCTATTCAGTGCCTATACAAGGTATAAGTGATAATAGGCAGCCAGGTGGTGCAGTGGATGGAGTGGCTGGTCTGGAATCAGGATGAGTTAAATCTGGCCTCAGACACTTACTAGCTGTGTAACCCATGACAAGTCACTTAACCCTGTTTGCCTCAGTTTCTTCATCTATAAAACGAGCTGGAGAAGGAAATGGCAGACCACTCCAGTGTCTTTGCCAAAGAAACCCCATATGGTGTTACTAAGAGTCAGAAATGACTGAAAAATGACTGAACGATACTAATGGACCAATCCAATGGACTCCTGATCCAATGGCATTTTATAATCTGGGCAATAATCATTTATTTGGTCCTTTCTGTGAAGATTGACTTACCCGGTCTTGTTCTTCCTAGGTCTTGCTCTTTTGAGTGGTAATTGATTGAACTGAGAACACTAGAGGTTTCCAGGACTCAATGCAATCATTACAATGTCATTTGCAAACAGACATGAATGAAAAATGCAAATTCTCTTTGGTAATAGTGCAAAATGTAGTCTTAAAGGATCTCCTCCAACAAGGTGACTCCCACATAGTTGTTAAAAATCATATAATGTTCCACAATAGATGCAATCATGGAGATAGCTTTGCATAAGCACCCTTTGACTGTCGGCGTAGGCACGTAGAAATGATTGCTTGATATACTCACCAATGGTGCTCATCACTGTAATAAAGAGTATCCTGTTTAAAAAAAAGTCAAAATGGAAAATGATTCACAGTCAGGATGACTGCTTTTAGTGGTGGGTTCAGGTTCAGCTGGTACCAGAGTTGGGAATAGCAAAAGAAAGCAAGGCCAGGAAGAGGGCAGACTTTGATGTTAAGGATAGGCTAAAACTTGAATTTTTATGCTGAAAAAGTTGAAGTTGAAGTTGAAGTTATGCATAATGGCCTATTTATAGTCTATGGTATAGTCCTACTATAGTTTTACTCTTACTTCCCTATTAGAATGTAAGCTTCTTGTTTGCTAGGTTACACAATGGACAGAGCCCTGAGTTCAAATCTAGCCTTACTAGCTGGGTAAGTCACTTAATCTTCATTTGCCTCAATTTCTTCAACTGTGAAGTAGGGATAATGATAGTACCTACCCCTTGAGCTTGTTTTGAGGGTTAAATGAGATAATATTTGTAAAACATTTAGCACAGTGCCTGGCACATGGTAGATGCTTAATAACTGCTTGTCTTCCCCTCCTCTTGTGAATAGAGATGATTTAATCTTTTTGTACTTGTATCCCTAGGGCACTAAATAAATACTTGTTGATTGATTATTCTGTTGTCTCATCATAGCATTGAGATGAGCCTGGGTTATCCAAATCTAAGCCTGCAGTATATTGTCCCACTAAGTTGAAAAGACTTTAAAGTATGGGCCTAGAGATGATTATTTATTGCCTAAGAACCAACCTAACTAAGTTCTGAAAGGCTAATCCTCAAAAAATTGTCCTCTCAGGAGATGATTTCCTTTGTTTCCGAACCTCAGTTCATGATGACTGTCTACTAAAGCCTCATAGGGTTGTGGTTGGCTTCAGTAGAGGGAGTGCCCACAGAGATGAAAGCAGATGACATAATTTATAGTCATTAGAGCTGGCGTAAGAATATGGCCTTTGGAAAACACGCACTCTTTTTGGGATTTCTGTGATGCTACAGGAGGAAGTGAGACAGTAGGAATTATTCAATGAGAGTATATCTTTTCTCAGTTCTTTCTAGTTTTATTACTGCCAATGGACAAAGACTGAATATTTAAATGAATTAGGATGTACGCAAACATTGATGTGTCACCTTTCCCTAGTATGTGACTGTCAGAATTTACATAGGTTAGGTAAAGGACCTTTTAAATACCTTTCATTATAGCCAATGGAAGTACTTTTGTTATTTAATTGTGTCTGACTCTTTGTGACCCCATTTGAGTTTTTTCTTGGCAAGGATACTAGAGTGGTTTGCCATTTCCTTCTCCAGTTTGTTTGCAGATGAGGAAACTGAGGCAAATAGGGTTAAATGACTTGCCCAAGATCATGCAACTAGTAAGTGTCTGGGGCCAGATTTGAACTTAGGAAGATGAGTCTTCCAGACTCCAGGCCTGGCACTCTATCCAATGTACCACCTAGCTGCCCATTGGGAATATACTTGTCCTTTAAAAAAGATTGGAAGGGCAGCTTGGTGATGCAGTGGATAGAGCACAGGCCCTGGAGTCAGGAGGACCTGAGTTCAAATCCAGCCTCAGACACTTAACACTTACTAGCCTCACCAAAAAATAAAAAAAAAAGTAAAAAAATTAATAAAAAAAGACATTGGAGTACCCTGAAATACTCGTTTTCTTATAACCTTGACCTGAATTTAGCAACTTTCTAAGCTTTCTTTGATTTTGGTACTGTGAATAGCTGCTCCTGGATCTGGCTTCACACATCCTCAATCTCCACTATGTCTTCTTTTGACCTTGAACTTGCTCATCCTGCCCTGTGATTGTGATTATACACTACAAGGTTTTCTTTCCCTTCCTGTCTTTATCAGTATTTGGCTTCTCTGCTCTTTTTCTGTCTTCAGGGAGTTGTTATCCTGCCTTGAGCTCTCTGTTGCCCCCAAGTGGCCATTTGCCACACTGCCCTACTCCTTGTGCATTAGAGCTAGTCAGCTCAGGCTTGATCTCAGGAAACACCCACACGTGCTAATGAATCTCAAGGAAATATGATTTAATTATTCTATCAACTAGGCAACTTATTTTGGAGAATTAAGATTTTCTTTTAAAGTCCCAAAAATAAACTTAAGGAAAAGGCTCATGATGAAGGGAGACCATTAACAGTTTGTTTTGAAAAGTATATATTTTCTCCTAAAAATGAAGCCCAGGAGAAAATGTCTTTTAATAAAACTGGTAATGAAGAACAACAGTAAAAATATTTACTCAAGCAATAATTCTATGTATTATTAAGTTTGGTAGGTTAAAAAATTCATTGACTTCACCAGTTAGTCAGCAATCTCCCCTAGGGCATCATATCGGGTACAAAGTCATCGCAGGCTTCTATTCTAAGTGCTGCCTCCTTTCTATGATAATCCTATTTCTAAGCAGCAGCCAATGAGAAGTTAGGACAAAGTTATTGTTCTTAGGGGAAGGTGACATCATCTTCTAGGGGTGCTGGTGTTGGGACATATGGAAGAAATTGGAGAGAAAGAAGTTAGAGAAAATCTTATTTTGTGCATTGTCTCCCAAATAGTTTATCCAGATGCAATCAGTCTAAAATGGAATCAAAGCCAGACTTAAAGGGGGCATGGAAGGCACAAGAGGGGTGGGATCCTTGCCCATTTGCCTTGGGTACTGATGGGAAGTTTATAGAATTATATATCTAGAACTAGGAGGACCATCTAGTATAATCTCCTCATTTTTCAGATGAGATAACTGGGCCCCAGGAGTCTTAGTGATTTGCTGAAGGTCACAGAGGTAATAGATAGCGGAGGTTAGAGCTGAATCTCTATCTTTTCACTGCGGAGCTAGTATTCTTTCATCCCAGATGACCTCTAAGTCAGGCAAATGTACCTAACTGTCCTCACCAGAATAACAATATTTCTGACTGATGGCATGTATCCTGAGTCTCTGATCTCTTTTAAATACCAGATTTATTGAAGGGGCTTTTAACCTTGGGTCCATGAACTTTTTTTTTTTAATACATTTTGATAATTGTGTTGTTGTTCATTCGTTTCAGTTGTATCTGACTTCATGACCCCATATGGGGTTTTCTTGGCAAAGGTACTGGAGTAGTTTGCCATTTCCTCCTCCAGCTCACTTTACAGATTAGGAAACTGAGGCAAACAGGGTTAAGTGATTTGCCCGGGGTCACAAGGTTAGTAAGTGTCTGAGGGTAGATTTGACCTCAGGAAGATGAGTCTTCCTGACTTCAGGCCTGGAGCCCTATCCAGTGTGCCACCTAGCTGCCTGGTAATTATTTCATTATAATTAGTTTCCTTTAATCTAATATATATTCTTTTATGGATTTAAAAACATTATTCTGAAGTGAGCATAGACTTCACTATATTGTCAAAAGGACCCATGACATTAAAAAAAAAAAGATTAAGAAGCAACTCTGGTCTTAATGCTTGATAGAGTGCTGGCACATGGTAGGCATTTAATAAATATCTATTGACTGACTGACAACATTACTCTTTTCTCACTTTCCTTTGTGAGGTACTGTCCAGCGTCCAGGCTTGGCATCATCTGGAATACCACAAAACTTGGGGCCCTGAGGAGTCAATCCTTCATTCTCCACATGGCAGAAACAACTCTAATCACAGTGTGATTTGTTGTTTTTGTATCAGGGAGGGGAAGGCAATGAAAACAATCAGAAGAGAGTGTAAAGCAGGGATTAGAATTTCAATTCAGCTTCGCAAATTCGTTACAAAAGTTACTTGAACCACAGAAATGTCACCAAATGCCCTCCACCCTTTACCAATGGCACCCTCCTTCCTCCCTGAGCTTTCTACACTTTTTATTGATACTCATGCCCTTCAAAACAGACAAAAATGAGAGATAAAAGGAAGAAACAGAGAAAGGGCAGAAGAGAAATTTCATGTTGATCTTCTCTTTGCTTTAATTCTATTTAGGATTCACAGTCCAGTAGTTTATTTTCATAATTATATAGACTATATTTACATTGAATTAAATACACTTTGGAGTTTTTAGTGTTTTGTCTTACCAGTTATATGGAAAACCATTTTAAAAGTATTTTTTTTCAAGATTTACTGATTTTTACCCTTTGCAAATTAAGCCTCTGTGGAGTTGCTCTGATGTTCCAAGCGCTGTGCTACACCCTAGGAATACAGAGAAAAAAACAACCTGTAAATAGTCCCTGCTTTCAAATAGCTTACCTTCTGATGGAGGAATACAACTTAGACAAAGAAATGGACATACATCGAAATTTGGGGAGGGTGGGATACCAGAACACTTATTAGTGTCAGAAAAATCATAGAGGCCTTCACAGAGTAGGCAGGTGCCTGAGCTGATAGCTGAAGGTGAGCTTTCCTCGGGGAAAAACAATGGATTCTTGCCATTAAAATGCTGCAAGATTGGTAAAATACAGAAAAACAGAGGTCTCAGGGAACCCCATTTTGGATGTTGTGTATCTGAAAGATGGGATGCGGCTCTATTAGCCAGAGGGCAGCCTTGAAGGTAGGAACTGGATAGCCACCTTCAGGTGTAAAGGTTGTAAATGTTATTTCTTAGATGCAACCCAAGAGAAAGGTGAAAAGATTTCCAGTTTTGTGCAAAGCCTTATGAAGATGGTAATAATAGTAATGATGATGATGAAGGCCACTCATGAGCAATATCTTCATAAACTCAGTCAACACGTACCTACAATGAACCATTGAGTCATGATTACGTCTTGTGTGTGTGTGTGTGTGTGTGTGTGTGTGCGTGTGCGTATGGAGAGAGAGAGAGAAAGAGAGAGAGAGAGAGAGAGAGAGAGACTGAAAGGCTTTGCCATTGCTACCAGAAACTACAGAAAAAGCCTGGACTGATTGGATCAATACAGTAGGTGTGTGTGTGTGTGTGTGTTTGTATATGTGTACATATATCTATATCTATATCTATATCTATATCTATATCTATGTGCATGTATATCTTGCTATTTTTCATGACAGCAAATACCCACACTACAAACATCCTGGACAACTCAAACAATAAGCTGGAGCCCAGAAATAACACTGATTAATAAAAACTTAATAGCAATATTTTTTAATAGATGACACACCAGATACTCTTAATCTCTAAATCTCTAAACTACATTCTGTAAAAGAACTTTCAAATCATAGAGACCTAGCAGTGGAAATCAAAGTGATAATGGGAACATCATGACATACATGCTCTTGTAGATATACACCGTATATTTGTAGGTATACAAATATATGTATATATGTATACATGCATGTATTCACACATATGTGCACATATTTCTATATGTCTTTCTATCTATCTACTGTGTTGTCATGTCTACTGCTGGAGTTGTTCTGAGTATGCTTTCAGTGATAGAACAGAGAGATGAGCTCACATCCTAATGCTACTTATTCAACTACAAAAGGAAGTTATTTCATCCAAACCTGCAATAGTCTCCAGAGCATAAAGTATAAAAGAATAATAGCAGTATAAGTGTGGTTTTGATTTTACTGATGTCCCAGGACTACTTCTATCCAAATTTCATCAAACAGAATGAGAAGAATGATTTTCATTATTGTATTATTTATCATATATTTATAATATTAATTATTCTCAGTGCCCAGCCCACTGTTCATGTCATGATGTGGTTGGGAGGGGAGATAGATGGCCAACTAAGGAAATATTAGTCAGGGTAATAAAAAAATGTGTGTTCTGAGATGACCAGAGTGTCTTTGAAGGACTAGCAGGAACCTGAAACGTGAACAGGTTGGACCCTAGGCCTTTCACATCATCTGAGAATCTCTGACGAAAGGGTTGAAAAGTCCTTGCTTAAGCCAACCTGAGAACTTAAATGGCTGAGTGCTCTCCCTTTTTCCTCATTTTGTTCCTCTCATCCCCAACTCCTACTACCTACTCCATGAGCTTCTGAAAGGGATCAAAATGAGGTTTCAGAGCATGGAAAGAATTCAGCTGTTTTTTACTAATCTATAGAAGAGCTTGGGTTGGTAAACAGTGATCTCTACTGCACTCCATCTGACTGACTCTTTCCTTCTCTTTCTCTTCTTCACTTGGGAGAATTTCCCTCTCATGAATAAAACTAGTTTGTCAGGTAGTAAAAGACGTGGACTCCACATCGTTCAGTACTATTTAATTGTGCAACAAGGGCTGCATCCTCAGCTCCCAACACATGCTGCTTGTAAATAGTACTCTGCTCTCTGATGCTCAATAAAAATGAAGCCATTTCTGGGACAGAGAACACATTTTGGTCCAGGACAATGAACTGCATCAATTTGCAAGGAAGGTCTCCTGCATGAATAATTATGAGGTTTCATGATATGTCAGGATTTTGCAATTTTAATGAAGCCGTATGATAAAGCCACAGAATACTTTTAAGCAATTGAAGGATAAAGTGATAGAAACCAAACTTGTAATTTGATTGGGTTGGGGAACTCTTGGGTGGGCAAGTCACTTGATCCTGTTTGCCTCAGTTTCCTCATCTGTAAAATGAGCTGGAGAAGGAAATGCAAACTACTCCAGTATATTTGCCAAGAAAACCCCAGATGGAGTCACAAAGAGTTGGGCTCTGAAATGACTGAACAATCACAACAACAGGGTGAGGAAACTCCTTCTACAACTCCTAGTCTTAGCATTGCCTAGAGCACTGAGAGATGAAAAGAATTGCCCTAGGGTTACACATCAGTTTATGTCACAGATTGTTCTTGAACTCAGTTCTTCCTTGGCTCTAAGGCGAACTCTCTATCCACTATGCCATTCTGCCTTTCAGAAGGAATCTATTACAAATGAAAAATTCTCTCTCTCTCTCTGCAATTGAGGTTAAATGACTTGCCCAGGGTCACACAGTCAGTAAGTGTCAAGTATTTGGTCTGAGGCCAGATTTGAACTCAGGTCCTCCTGACTTCAGGGCTGGTGCTCTATCCATTACACCACTGAGCTGCCCCCAAATTTTCTCATTTTTAATAGGAATGACCCACTCTTGGTAACCAGAGAATTGTTTCTGTTAACGTATATAAATAGTTTGCAACTTCTTCCTTAGTATTATTGGATCTCTAAACTTCATCTTTTCAATTGGCTCTTCCATTTCATTTCGGCACAAACATTATTAAAAAGCGGCAAGCTCAGAAGACGAAATATCTGTAAAATCTAATACTGAAACAAAAATATTTTATATGATTAGATACCTGTGCAAAGAGAGGTAAAGGGATACACTTCATAATTCTTAATTTCCAAATAATTTTAAATTGTATCACTCTGTTCACTGAAGTTCTGAGTCTTTATTAAAGCTTTTGATGTTAAGTAGAAAATATTCCTTGCCGATGAATGGGGGTACTTCATGCTATGTCAACAAACTAGGCATGTCTTTGTTTAGTCATTTTTCAGTAGCGTCTGACTCTTCGTGTCTACATTTGGAATTTTCAAGGCAAATATACTAAAGTGGCTTGCTATTTCCTTCTCCAGCTCATTTTACAGATGAGGAAACTGAGACAAAGGTTAAGTGACTTGCCCAGGGTCATATAGTTTGTAACAGTCTGAGGTCAGCTTGAACTCAGGAAGATGAATCTTTCTAATTCCAGGTATGGTATTTTATCCACTGCCTCCCTAGCTGTCCCAAGGCATGTGTAAGGAACACTAATATCTGTAAATTGTTATAACCTACTGAGCTATGCTTTAAACCATTGACTTCCTATAAAGTTTTTTCAGCATTGTCAAAAACAAATTATAGCTTCTGATCATTCAGAGAATAAAGAGTCATTTTCTTGACCTTGAGGAAATATCTTTCAGTCTATCAAAAAGGAAAAAGATAAAATAGGTGAAAGCTATACTTCTTTGATGAAATAATAAGATGATTGCTAGCTATTATGAGGTGAGTACCTCAGGCAGTCCCATTTAATGCTAGGCATTTCATTGTCATCCACCCATTGGAGGGCTGAGCTATGACTCAAGGAGACTGTGAAGGAGAGACTGCAGGAAAGCAAGTTACTCCCTCAGGTCTGGGGCTCGTAGCTATACTGTTGCTCTTCCTCTAACTAGTACACAGACAAAGGAGTGAGAATCTCCTTTGCTTCCCACTTCCTACTACCCTACATATCACCTGTAACTTTCAAGGTTGCTCTTGAGGTTGTTGAACCTCAGAATGAATTAGAACACAAAACCCAACTTAAACTATGCTAACTGCAAAATTTCTAAATTCTGTACCATGGACTAGCTCTCAGTGACTGTGGAGAATATAAGGATATGTGTGAAAGAGAAAAGCAAAGATCAAAGTGGAGTCAGGCAAAATTTATAATTCAGACTTCTGGCTAAGATGGCAATTTGTTGTTGTTGTTTTTGGCTAGGCAATGGGGTTAAGTGACTTGCCCAGGGTCACACAACTAGTAAGTGTGAAATGCCTGAGGCTGGGCTTTGAATGCAGGTCCTCCTGATTCCAAGGTGAGTGCTTTAACTGCCCCTTAAGATGGCAATTTGAAAGGTTACAGAAGAGATCAACTTTCTCACTTACATTCTGTAAAAGATCTAAAAGGGTACCCGATTGAAAACTAATCAAGAAATCCAAAGAGGAACAATAGTATGGCCCTTTAGTCAGCTAAACACTGCATAAAAGGGTAATCAGAAAGCCTACAGGTGGTGGAAGAAGGAGCCTTCCTGGGAAGCCAGCATAAGTTATAGTAAACAGGCCTGACAGTTCATTGTTTCATTTTGTCCCCACCCAGGGACTGTTTCCCCTGGGAACATCAGAATTTAGCATGTGCCTAGATGTTTATAGAAAAGATAAAGGGCCCTCACTTCCCATGCAAGCTTTTAGGACTATTAAGTCATTAGAATATAAGACAAGTTCTATATCTATCAATAGAAAATGCAAAGAACTCTAAATAGGTCATGCTTGAGTAGTAAAAACAACTCTCTTTCCCTCTCCAGTAGATCTCTACCTCCTTCAGCAATTTATTTAATCCTTCATATGCATAGGACTTAGGAATTTTTAGAGAGCCCTGTTTCTAGCCACCCCATCTTCCCATTACTCCAGACTGGTTGACCAGTACCTTGGTTCCTCCACATCTCCACAAAGGGGAAGGATTCTACATTGATAGAGCATCCATCATCAATCCCGTTTTTCCCCCGGACCTTCACAAGCCGTACAATTCACCGTGCAAATGAAGGGCGAGGATCAAATTTATTTCTACATATTGTAAATTTATTCCTTACTACTCCTTGGCTTTTATCTCTTGAGATCCTTCACCATTTTATTACCACCACTGCTTTGCTGCTGTCTCAAAGCTGAGAGGTTCCCAGGAAGGCTTGTGTATATGCATGGGCTTCCCCTTCCCCCATCTGCCCCAAGAGGCTGAAGCTCATTTATTTTGTACTTTGTATTTCCCAGAAGTTCTTTTCTCTCTTACATTCTCTAGCCGTCTTTTTAAAGGCCAAGGGTGCAGCGTAACAACGTTGATACTGTTTCACATCCTGGTTGCATGGTCTACATGTTCACTGCCTTTGGATGATAGGTAGTACCAAGCAGTAGTTGAACCCCTAACTACTTTTGACATCTTCTTTAAAACTGATGGTAAACTCCAGGTTCCTATATGCAGAGGAAGCCCATGCAAGTGCAACAACCTTCTTCTTCTTCTTTTTTTTAATAATTTTTAATCCCCCCAATTACATGTTAAAACAATTTTTAAACATTAAAAAAAATTGAATTCCAAATTCTATCCCTCCATCCTTCCCTCCCCCCCGAATATGACAAACAATCCGATATGGGTTATTCCCATATTAGTCATTTTGTACAAGAAAACTGAAAGAAAGAAAGACAACATGCTTTAGTCTATATTTAGACAGTATCAGTTCTTTCTCTGGAGATGGATAACATGCTTTATCATTAGTCCTTTGGGATTGACTTGGATCACTGTATTGCTGAGAATAACTAAGTCATTCACAGTTCTTCATCATACAACTCAGGTCCTCCTGACTCCAGGGCCAGTGCTTTACCCATTGCACCACCTAGCTGCCCTGATGACTTCTATAGTTTCTTTCAACTCTAAATCTATTATGTACTATAACTTGGGACATGGGATCAGATTAATTGGCATGTTTTTAAGAATTGATCTACTGCAAAAAGACTATTGGTGCCATTTCCCTTGCCATCCTTCCATCCTCCCAAATCAGCCTGGGCTAAACCACCCGGCACCAAATAGGACCGGTTGACTGGGACTTTGACCTAAGTCACCAAATTCAGAGAATACTGAAGACTCAGCAACTGTGATCAACACAATGGAACCAATCACAGTTCTAGAGGATTCATGATGGAACATTCTCTCTCTCTCTCTCTCTCTCTCTCTCTCTCTCTCTCTCTCTCTCTCT
>NW_020954592.1:6934592-7072714 GCF_900497805.2 Vombatus ursinus | reverse complement strand
TCTCTCTCTCTCTCTCTCTCTCTCTCTCTCTCTCTCTCTCTCTCTCTTTCTTTGCCCCCCCCTCCGCTTCTCTGTCTCTCTCTATCTCTGCCTGTCTCTTTTTCTCTCTCTCTGCCTCTCTCTCTCTGAAAACTCCCCCCTCCCCAGCTTCTCTCTCTCTGTCTCTCTCCCCTCCCCCCTCCTCTTTCTCCTATTTATATACAGGACATGGCTAATGTGGGAATTTACTTTTCTTGACTATACATATTTGTAAGGGTTTTGTTTTTCTTGCTTTTTCAGTAAGTTGTGGAGGGAGAAATGACAGGGAGAGAATTTAGAACTGAAAATAAAATAAAATAGAATGAAATAAAAAGAGAGTACTAACAGAATTTATAATCCTTCAATAGCATACAAACAATAGAGCTTAGCACCTTGTCAACAAGAATTAGTAGTTAAAATAGAAAATAACTTGAGTGGGCTCTGGTCTACCCTGCTCTGATTCTGTACCACCCCTCCCCCCACTCCGTGCATAGCACCCTCCCTACCAGTGGTTTTGTTTATTTTTTTTAAATTTTTTTGGGGGGGAATAGCTTTATTTTTTCTTTTTTTATTAATTTATTTTGATTTATCAATAATCACTTCCATATGCTTTTGAGTTTAAAATTTTTCTCCCTCTTCCTCCCCACCACCCTCCCCACCACCCTCCCCAAGACAGCACACAATCTGATATAGGCTATACATTTACATTCCTATTAAACATATTTTCACATTAGTAATGTTGTAAGTAAAAATTAAAACCAATTGGAGGAACCTTTAGAAAGAGGAAACAAAATTCAATGGAAGAGAAAAAAATTAGTAATTCAACTTCCATAGTTCTTTCTTTGGATGTGGATAGCATTTTCTATCATGAGACCTCTGGAGATGTCTTAGATTCTTGTATTGCTGGGCAGAGTTCAGTTTATCATTATTAGTCATCACACAATGTGGCTGTTACTGTGTACAACATTCTCTTGGTTCTGCTCACTTCACTCAGCATCAGACCATACAAGTATTTCCAGGTTTTTGTGAAGTCAGCCAGTTCATCATTTCTTATAGCATAATAGTATTCCATTACATTCATATACCACAACTTGCTCAGCCATGCCCCAATTGATAGGCATCCTCTCAATTTCCAATTCTTTGCCACCACAAAAAGAGCTGCTATGAATATTTTTGTACATGTGGATCCTTTTCCCTTTTGTATAATCTCTTTGGGCTATAGCCCTAGAAGTGCTATTGCTGGGTTAAAGGGTATGCACATTTTTATAGCCCTTTGGGCATAGTTCCAAATTGCTCTCCAAAGTGGTTGGATCATTTCACAACTCCACCAACAACGCATTAGTGTTCCAATTTTCCCACATCTTCTCCAACATTTATCATTTTCCTGTTTTGTCCCTACCAGTGGTTTTGAACTAATGCCCTGGTTTCACTGTGTTCCCTTTCTATCTGGGGATGGCAGTGGTTTCATGCCCCTTGCCTTGGGCACAGTTTATGGTACTTACTCCAGGCATAACAATCCCTAGTAATAAGTCTGGAGGGTAAATCTTAGATCTAGTCAAGCCCCATTTAATATGACAGTTTAGGTGGTACCTCCAAAAAGTCGGGAAGCCCCCATGGCTTCTACAGGTATCTCTTTGTATGCTAACAGTGGAAACAACCTCAATTATACTGACAGATACAATTCTTTTTTTTAACCATCATTGGGCATTTGACCATAACAGAATGTCATGATGAGGCCATAAAACCTTTCTTCAGCTGAGGCCAGGCTTGGTGTTTTTTTTTCTTTTTAATTTTTAAAGAATTGGTTTATAAACCCTGGGGGTAAATAATGGTGTAGTGTTGGCTTCTTTATTAGGTCTTGAGCTTCATGATAGTGCACTGGCAGAGGCATTTTCCATTATAGACATACTAGTCATCTAGAAAAAAAATTGTAATGTTCATTGGGTATGATGATTTGATAAGATTTGGGTCTCCTTAAAGTAAGTGAAATTCTTGTGATCCATGAAGATTTAGATGTGGTGCTTCATTACTGACAAATTGGGCTGGCAAAAGTGTAAAGCAGTCTTGAAAATGAGCAGATCCTCTCACCGAAGTTAACTGGTGAGAGTAATACAGGACCAAGTGAAACATGCACACACTGCTCTAACTTGTCCTCTCTGATGGGCTCTGAATCTGAGCGGTCTCAATAGTAGAAGTGTCCATATCCACAGAGAATGGGAAACCATGATATAAATGACTTAGGGTGTCATGATAAATATTTTCTTTAACATTAAATCAGTTCCCTCTGAGACTATATGATATTCCCTCCCTCAACAAGCACACAAAAAGTTCTATAATCCTCAAGGATGAATTGTCAATAAAAATCCACTATTTCTATGAAATTTTGCAAGTATCTTAGAACTTCTGCTTAAGTAGTGGGCATAAACATCAGAGCTATCTATAATCCTTTTGACTCTAACACAAATTCTGGGATGTTTATCTGACTTATGTGGAAGATAGGCTTCTTGGGCTTACAGTGTAAACCATAGCAAATCAATTGAATGAATACTACTTGAATATGTGGAATGTGCTCTTCACACTGGTGCCTAAGTAGGACATATTTACTCAAATGCATTCTTAGAAAGTCTGTTTCTCTTGTTCATTTAATGAGTACATTTGTGTAGACGTAATGAGTCAAGTGGAGACAGCTAGATGGTTCAGTGGATAAAATGCTTGGCCTGGAGTAGGGAAGAGCTGAGTTCAAATCTGACCTCAGACACTCCCCAACTGTGTGACCCTCCAGAAGTCACTTAACCTCTGTTTGTCTAATGCACTGGAGAAGAAAATGTCAAACCGCTCTAGTATCTTTGCTAAGAAAACCTCAAGGGGTCATAAAGAGCCAGACACAACTAAACAACAACAGTAAGCCAAGTCGAGGCACTTTGAGGCAACCATAATCATGATGTGAAGGCCATTGCTCAGCCTGATTCTGAAAAGACTTTTAGCAAATCTTGGTATTTTTCAAGAGTCTCTACCATTCTTTCCTCAAGAGAGGCAATGATGGCTGACGTGGAAGCCTTAAGTGGCATCAGGGCCTACCCAGGTAGTTATTTCTCACTTGGGGAATATATATAGTGGCATGAGTTTCATTCAATATACTCTAATTGCTACAATGGATCTGTGTTCTCAGAGATGTGGGGACTTCATTCAGATTGCAACTCATCCATGTCTGCATATCTTGCATGACTCTTATCCATGTTCTCACATAAATCTGCCATAAACAGGCCACCATATATGCTGAAGGCCCTCAAATTCCCTTAACTTTGTTGGAATAGCATTGGAGCACTTATGGGGGCCATCAATTATCTCTCTATCTTGCCACATGTTTGGTGCATATTTTCCCAGATATTCATTTTTCTGATGATGTCCTTTAAGTTATTTTTCCACCATAATTCTTAATTATTCATAATATTGAAGTCTTCACATTCCCCAAATCAACCTCTCCATTACCCTTTGAATATTCCTCAACTTCACTTCTCTGGAGATTGTGGTACTCTGTAACTTGTAGCCAAATGACATCATCTGAACATTTGAATGTTTTTCAAGGAGAAGTTTGGAGTCATTAAAAAACTATTCACTTTTTCCAAGGCAATACAGTCTATATTCCTTCTGTTCAATTATGAACTCAGCTCATTGTCAATTTACAGTGTCTATCCAAGCATATATATATTGTTGGACAAACTCCAATTATATATCACAATCTGGATAATAACATCATTCATCTGCTTGTTTTTTTCCTATATAAAATTTCCTGTGTAATATTTAGACCAAACTCTTGAATGGTTATAGGTCTCACTTAGGAGGCTTGGCAGTGTTCTGGGGTTTGATACAATAACTGCAATGTCATTTGCAAACAGGGCACTCTGAGGGACCTTACCATCTGCAGAAGCTTCCTCTTCAATTTGGACTCTGTTGGATATACTCCACAACAGTGGCAAGTAAAATATATCTTTCTATTTTATGCTTCACTTGATGTTAATAAAAGTATTATTGAATAAAGTTCTCTTTGCAACACCTTTCAAATAACTTTTTTTATGATTTTGATGTTTGCGTGTAAGAAATTTTATTGGAGGATAGCCTTTATGATAATGCTTTGCTCTATTCAATCAAATACTTTTTTCATAGTCAGCCAACAATAAACACTGGAGTCTTGTATTTTCTATACTTTCCAGCCAATTTTCTGTTGGTAAATTCCATAATATTATTTGAAAAAGCCTGACTCTTTTCTTCTCACACCATCATCAAAGAAACCTTAAATACTTGTGTAGATTATTCTTACAAAATTGTATGTAGGTGGAAAAGTAAGCATATGGAAGAGTAGTCATTAAAATTCTTTTGGTTGCCTTTGGGAGCGAGTAACAATAAAGTACTTCTTTTTTCCCCAAGTGATTGGTATCTTCCTCTCTTATAGATACCTTGAAAGTCAATCCTCAGCACCTTCAAAACCGTGTCACCTCTAATACAATCTTCCTCTATTTATTCTTAGTCCACTACCTCTATTTTTCTCAGCTTTGTTTTCTTCAGTGACATTTTACTGTCCTCTTTAAGTATATAACAAACTCAGGTGTTTGAATCCAATTTCAGTGGCTTCACTTTCCTTGATGTTGAAGAGCATTTGTTATAAAAAAAAATCTTTATTTATCTTTGCCATTTATTTGTCTTTGCCATTTGTCTGTTTGTTGTCTTCCTTCCAGTCTTATCTTTAAATGCCCTCAGAATGATACTTCAAGATGACTTTGTTTACTTGGGCATCTTGCCAAGCTTTCTTTAAGCTTGTTTTCCCTCAAATTGCTTTTCATTGGTATTTTGTGAGGCTATAAGCATAAGGATTCAACCTGTGATTTCATTGGTATAGGAGATTTCCAGAGGAGGAAATTTTGTCCAGCAATGTAGTTTGGTAGCCTTTCTGCAACTTATAGTCTTAGAGAGCTACCTAATCCACTGAAAAATTAAGTGATTTGCCCAAGGTCACACAATCAGTACATGTCAGAAAGGTCTCTTGAACCCAGTTCTTCCTGAACACGAAGCTAACTGTCCATAACATCATGCTGCCTTTGATCTAGGCAATACTGCTCATATTTTTTCACCATTCTTCTCTGTAAGGTTTTATAAATTAATTTATATTCAAAGTTGTCTTTTCCCTTTACTGTCATAGCTCTTCACTTAACAAGATTATTGAGTGTTTGACTGGCTGATGAAAATTCTAGGCTCTTATAGTCTCCTCATTGTGGAAACTGATTCACACTGGTTAAATGTCTTTAGGAAACCACTATAATTGGTGTTAATGTTTGTTCCTCCATTTGGTTCCTATCTTCCAGCATTAATAGTTTGTTTAAATAGGTCAAATTTTAATTGCATATCATGCCTTTTTCTCACATCTTTTTAAAAATCTTTTAGTTTTGTATTTTTTTTTAATTTTTGCAGTATGTCAATAATTAATTTTCTATTTAATGTAATCAATACCATTTTAAAATGTTATTTGATGATTGCTACATATAGGAACCCTGATTTCTCTTCTCAAAGCCAGAATTCCTGATATGTAGATGCATGGCTGCTGTGCGATCTGCAAGTATTTCACCTCTCTTGTTGTATTATTCCTCAACCATATTTTCCAACACATTTTTGCCCTCCTTCCCAATGCCTGTTCTTGCACTCAAGTCATTAAGTATTAAAGTATATACTGATTAATTTGGAAGGATTTTAGAAACTCTCTACAGAATTCCTCCAGTTTCTCATCCTTCAAAACATGTTTGTACATAAACTGCAGTTATTTTCATAGTGTTTTTTTTTAGGGCAAATACTCATCATGAGCACTGAATACAAGATGACCAAATGGCCTTTTTCTTTCCCTACTCTTATAGTACTTTTCTATTTATGCATGTGTTTTTTCTTTTAAAATGTTTTATAAATGTTCTAAAAATCATGGTCACTTTCAAGTCATTCCTCCTCTTATCCCTAAAAAAATCATATCATATAACAAATAAGTATGATCCAGGAAAACAACTTAATGCATTGATTATATCCAGATGGAAAATTCCTGCTTCTTTCTCAGTTGGCTTCATTTTCTGATGGCTTAGTAGGAAACCTCTGGCTGGGAGATTTTTGTTTACATTATCACAGCCAAAGTGGAGGTACTACAGCCACAGCATACAAGATGCCAAGGGGCTGGGAAGACAGATAAGCACTAGGTTTCCTCAGGTACCTCCCAAGGATGAATGTACTAGCGGAAATACTCAGAGACATGCCTACATTAGGGAAAGCTCACTGGAAAACTTGACCATGCAGCTATGTCCTTCTTGAACCCTGGAGGCTCACTTGCATTCGAGTCACCCTCCAAAAATAACTACAAAAATTGCTACAAAGATCTGCAATAACAGCTGGTCTATTATTTCTGGAAGTAGGCTAGCTCCCTTTCTTAAGTCCCCTACACAGAACCTATATACTTACTCATTCTCAATTGGAGGCCTCTTGGAGCTGTCCTTAGCTATAGTGCTGACTTTTAGTGTCTCTCCTGACCCTGGCCAGGGTGCTGATACTTGGAGCATGATTTAAAAAAAAAAATTAATTTATTTTTAGTTTTCAACATTCATTTCCATAAGATTTTGAGTTTTGAATGTTCTCCCACTCCCTCTCCTCCCCCCACCTCCCCAAGATGGCATGCAATCTGATATAGGTTCTGCTTATACATTCATATTAAACATATTTTCACATTAGTCATGATGTAAAGAAGAATTAGAACTAATGGAGGGAACCGTGAGAAAGAAGAAACAAAACAAAACAACAAAAGAAAAGGAAAAGAAATAGTATGCTTCCATCTGAATTCAGACTCCAAAGTTCTTTCTTTGGATGTAGATAGCATTTTCCATCATGAGTCTTTTGGAGTTGTCTTAAATTCTTGCATTGCTGAGAAGAGCTAAGTCTATCAATGTAGCTGTTACTGTGTATAATGTTCTTCTGGTTCTGCTCACTTCACTCAGCATCAGTCCATACAAATCTTTCCAGATTTTTATGAAGTCCTTCTGCTCATCATTTCTTATAACACAATAGTATTCCATTACATTCATATACCACAACTTGTTCAGCCATTCCGCAATTGATGGACATCCCCTCAATTTCCAATTCTTTGCCACCACAAAAAGAGCTGCTATAAATATTTCGTACATGTAGGTCCTTTTCCCATTTGTATGATCTCTTTGGGATACAGACCTAGCAATACCACTGGGTCAAAGGGTATGCGCAATTTTATAGCCCTTTGGGCATAGTTCCAAATTGCTTTAGATAAGTTCACAACTCCACCAACAATGCATTAGTGTTTCAATTTTCCCATATCTTCTCCAATATTTATCATTTTCCTGTTTTGTCATGTTGACCAATCTGATAGGTGTGATGTGGTGCCTCAGAGTTGTTTTGATTTGCATTTCTCTAATCAATAGTGATTAAGAGCATGTGACTATAGATAGCTTTAATTTCTTCATCTGAAAACTGCCTGTTTATATCCTTTGACCATTTAACATAATTTTTTAAAAAACTACATTTAATAATTTTAGAGATTTTTATCTTCACGAATATTTTTAGACAAAGCTTTCATTTGTTTTATATAAAGTCTTTAGTCAGAAACCCAATCCCCAATCATTATATTATTCCTAGAGAAAAAAATCTGTTATAATTATCCACTGTCCTGTAGTTTCCAAGGTTACATTGCAGTGAAAATTGCATATTTCCTCTATGTAAAGAAGATGACTAAATATCACAGAATTTCCTGCTGAGACAAAGGGAGAGAATAAGTAGCTGGAATGATTTTTTAAATGCAAAATACTTCCATGACTAGTATGAAGTTCTAGACATGTTTGCCAAAACTATGGGAATGGGGCATTTTTAAAGTCATTAACAAGAGCTATATGGGATACAAATACGTAAACATTTTGCAGTCTGCATTAACATCTACACTGTTGTTCAGGAAAGACCTATACTCATGAAAACATGGATTTAACAACATATCAAGTTCTGGAATTCAATCCTTGAATTTCAAGGGACATGTTGGAAAAATGGTCTTATCACCCCATTCATTTTTTTTTCAGTCAAAGACAAAGTTTATTAGAACATCTGTCATATTGACCAGACTCTTAAAGAGTTGGAAAATTAGTGAGCTATTGGCTAGATTGTAAGAATCTGAGCCCATTCATTTTTTTTTAAAGGAGTAACTGATAACTTAATCTCAGAGCTTTGGGTTCAGAGTTTGAGTTGCAGCAAGGATGTCAAGAGAAGCAGTAGTAAGTAGATGCTTCTAGCCCACTAGCTGCCATTCTTTCAATGTGGAGAATTGCATTACTTGAATTTAACTGTGCTGTAGCAACCCATCTTCTCTGGTCCTATGCTGTTTCTGTAGGAAAGGAGAATCCAAGAATTCACCTTTGGGTTATCCTCTTCCCCTTTTAAGGCCCCTTATGCTAAAAGGGGCATAGATATTTAAAATACCATGGCTCAATGGAAAGGGATTCTCCCTAATTTTCACCCCCTGCCACTCTTCAACTGTTTCTATTATCCTGGTTGCATATTCATGAAAAAGGAAAAGAAGAGAAAGAAATGGAATTGACCATTCCTATTTCTTCTGAGAAGGAATGGTTTTTAGTTGGACATTTAAAGAAGAGAGCGGACAATATATGGTGATTCATTGGAGATAGCATACACAGGCCAGGTGACAGCTTGAGTGAGGAGAAGGAAGAGGAGCTACATGGAGCTGTGCTGCCATGGTGCTCCCAAACCCAGGCATTCTAGCAGAGTCCTAATGACCCTGGAGCCAGCAGAGAGCAAATGCCTTCCCTAAGAAGCTTCTTTATCTCCCTACCCACTGAGATCAAGTGAGAGATAGAAGTGTGATCAAGACAGATTTTCCCTCCCAATGGGTGCAGAGGCAATTATGTCCTTCTCCAAATATATTGAGAGGTTGAGTGATTAGATTATACTATTACTGCTACCAATAATACCACCACCACCACCACTACCACCAATATCAAAATTTGCTCTCTGTTTTTGCTCAGGTAAATTAGTATTACATCTTACCCTAAAAGGAAGAAATGAGAGTGAAAATAATCTCCTTATAGTATAAAACTTTATTGGCCTTAGGAAGAAGGAGAAGGATGTCTTCTATGACACTGGATGTGTTTCCCAGGAGATAATTGAGATAAAAAAATAAAGCTGCTAGTTATTCTCTTTGATAGCTGTGACATTGTACCAAATTGTGGACACTGCCCATGCAAGAAACAAATTACATAGTATAGTCTATTCCCCTGCCAGAACAGGATTATTCTCCATAGTAGAACTTTCATTTGTTATACTCTTTCCCCAAGACCATTCTAAATGTCTTAAATGACAGAACTCCTACTAGTTTCCTGTGGAACTTCAACTGCATGATAAAATTCGTTGTTGGGTAATATTTCTCAACATTTCAGGACCATATTCCAGCATTTTATATTGTTTTGCTCAGATACACCAATCCTTCTTGGGTTGGAAGAAGCCCAACAGTTTGCATTGAGTGCTTCTTTATGAAAAGAAAATCAATAAAAAGAGGAAGAAGATATGGAACTAGAGTTAATATTGTGTAGTTGTTGGCGTGGCTTCTCCTGAACTAAAAGGCAGAATGAAACAAGAGGGAAACATGGCTAAGGTACTGATAATGGTTTCACATCCCTTCCTTCTTGTCTCTGAGAAGAAAGTGGAGTGGGAGTATGGAAAGGTTTAGAGAAGAAAAGAAGGAATACCCAGGGAAAGTGGCTTAAATTCTTTCAGAAGGTTTAGTTTTGTTCCTTTTTGTGTGAGTGAATGGTCATCTTCAGTGGGCCAGAAAGAGCATTTCTGCTCTTTTAATCCTGCACATTAAAACAATTACTCCCCTTGTTTTGAAGAATTCCTTCTTATTTGAATATGAGTTTCTCTCTTTTAATGAAGATTCATTAGAAAAAAATTCATTGAATATCTACTATGTGTAAGGCAGAGGATTAAGCACTATGGAAGACACAAAATGTATTAAGCATGGTTTCTGTCCATGAGACTATAATATAGTAGAAAAGGTGAGACTTAACAGAAATAACTATAATGCAGAATATAATATAAAAATTGAACATCTCTAACCTTCTTCAGCTACACACCAGCATTGTCATACTTAAGATCTTCTCCTTGAGATTCTGTTCTACAACTACAACCTCTTTCATCTATTCACACCAAACCTACTCTTTATCCTTATTGTGACCTTCAGTGCCCTGACCCATTTCTAGTCACTCAGTCTATCTCCCCCACTCTCTATTTACTTATCTCTATATACAACTTTGCTCCAATGGCCTGTCACTTTACTGTTTTATTAGCTTCTACCTTAGAATGTATTGCTTCCCTGACTTGTTTTTTTCTTAACTTTGAATCTTCTCCCTGCCTCTGACACCTCTATGGATAACCTCCATCATCTAATTTATCTTTTTCTGCTCTAGAGTAACTAAGCATCCTTGATGAAAGTCACACAATAGTTCTGATTTCACTCACTACACATTCATGATAAATAAAATTAGGTGGAATCTCATGGCTTGCAGTCAAAGGTCTTAACCTAGCCTCTTCCTACCTTTCCAGTCTTTTTATGCCTTACTTTTCAACATGTATTCTTTGATCCAGGAGCACTGACCTCCTGGGTATCCCATGAACAAGACTCTCCATCTTATGGCTCTAGGCTTTATCTCTAGCTGTTCCTTATGCTTGGAATGCTCTCCTTCCTCTGCTCAGACTACTGAAATCTCTGGCTTTCTTTAAGTCCTAACTAAAATCTCACCCTCTACAGGAAGCCTTCTCTAATCCTTCTATTCGAGTGTCTTCCCTCTGTTAATTATTTCCTATTTATCCTGTACATAGCTTGCTTTGTATATATTTGTCTCCTTTGTAAGCTCCTTGAGGGTAGGAACTGTCTTTTGCCTCTTTTTGTATCCCCGGCACTTAGCACAGTGCCTGCCACATAGTCAGTACTCAGTAAATGTTGATTGATTGACTTATTGTTCCGAAATACTGTTCCAAACATTTTCTTCCTTCCACTTAACCTCCAATCCCCACACTTACTGCAAATGACTTGTCTCCTACTTTCATGTAAAAATATAGGATTTGGGGCATTAGAACAGGAAGGGAACTAAAATATATATCTAATTCATATTCTTTATTTTATACTAGAGAAAATGGAATATAGAGAAGCTAAGCAGCATCCTCAAAGTTACACAAATAATAAATGGTAGAATTGGATTCAAACCTAGGTTCTCTGACTCCAAATCCAGGAATCTTCCCATTATATCTCACTGCCTTTTATGCCACACTGCCTCTTTCTGAACCTCTGGGTGGGTGTTCTTGAAGCTTTTGCCTTGGATATTTTTCTCTTTCTCTTTATTCTTTTCCTTGACAGTCTCATGACTTCAAGTAGCATCCCTGTACCAATGACTAAAAAATCTATTTCTTTCATCCTGACCTTTCTTCTAAGTTCTAGGCTTGAATCTCCAACTATCTGACAACTAACTTATAAGACATCTCCAGGAGAGTGTTTCATGGGCACTTCAAACTCAACATATCCCAAACTATCTTTGTAATCTTAACCTTTAAATGTGGTCTTCCTCTCTTCATGAGTATATGGGGTGGGGGAGGGAATAAGTATTTATATCAAACCTATGTGCCAGGCACTCTGCTAAGTGCTAAAACATTATGTCATTAGATCCTCACGACAGCCTAGGAGATATTTTTAAAGATGAGGAAACAGAGGTAAACAGAGGTTAAGTGATTTGATCAGGGCCACATGTCTATTGAGTTACTGAGGATGGATTATGAACTCAGGTCTTCCTAACTACAGGCCCAGTGCTCTATGTGCTGTGCCATTAGCTGTCTTATGGCACCAACATCTGTATGAGCTCCTAAGTTCATAACTTTTTTTTTTTGGCTAGGCAATGGGGTTAAGTGACTTGCCTAGGGTCACACAGCTAGTAAGTGTCAAGTGTCTGAAGCCAGATTTGAACTTAGGTCCTCCTGGGGGCTGGTGTTCTATACACTGTGCCACCTACTGCCCCTAGTTCATAACTTTTGAGTTATCTTTAATTTTTTCCTTTCTTTCACCTCTCATATCCAGTCATTTAGTAGGTCTAGTTGACTTCACTGTCTCAGTACCTCTTGCATATATTTTCTTTTCTCTATTCCCACTGCCACTACCACTGGTGCATGCCTTCATTACTACACATTTGGACTATTACAAGAGTCTACTTACAAGTTTTTCTGCTTCTACTCTCTTTTCCTTCATATTGATCTCCCCTACCCTCACCAGAATATTTGTTCTTCTATGCAGATGTCATTATATCACTCCTCCACTCAGAAATTTTCAGCGGCTCTCTATTGGCCCTTCGGTAAAGTTCAGAATCCTCTACCTAGCACCACCATCCTATCAATAATGTTGTTAGGTAGGTGTTGGTCATACCTCGTTTTTGATGTCTTGACTTGTGAGTGAACTGGATTTAAGTGAGGTAGTCATCAGCCTCACTCCCTCTTCCAGAGTCATTGAAGTTCAGGGACAGGACAAAAGTCAGGCAATGGCCCAGGGTGCAGTAGATGACCTTGGTGTCTTTGATGTCTGACCAAGCTCTAAGTACTCCATAGTGCCTGTTTCAGCCACTTTCATGGCCGTTAGAACAAATTGTTTTCATCCACCCATTCTACTAGTAGAAGTCTTCACATGCTTCTCATGTGGGTCAGAGATTGCCAATAGCTGATATTTTCTGGATAAATATTTCTTATTGAAGGCATTTTAATTGATTGACACATGGCACAGTGGGAAAGAACCTTGACTTGTTGTCGAGGGGTAGGAGGTGAACATCCCTCTAACTCACCGACCAGTGTGAGGCCTGTCAATTATCCTCAACCCAGTTTAGCCTGTCTGTGGAGGTGGTTTTACTGAGCTGTGGCCACTGTGCATGCTACAGCTTCTTGGAGCCACAGGTGAGAGTTGGGTGACAGGTAGACACCAAAGGTGGATAAGTATCCCTGAAAAGGGCTGGGCAAGCCCTCACACCAGAGATACTAGTCTTCCCTGAACACCCCATATACTTGTCAATTTAGTGTGCCAGGTAGGTACAATAAGTAGTATTATTACACCATTTTAAATAACAGGAAACTGAGACACAGAGAGGTTGTTACTTATCAGTCACATAGCTGGTAAATGCTGGATAGGAGATATAAACCCTTATCTTCTGACAGGAAGTCAAGGTCCTTTCCTACTATGCCATGCCACAATTAATTAAAATTCCTTGATTAAGTAATATTTATCCAGAAAGTAACATATATCAGTTATCAGCAATCTCTGACCCATAAACCAAATCTGGCCTTCCACTTGTGAACTAAGAATGGTTTTTACATTCTAAAATAAAGTTCTTGGGGCACCTAGGTGGTGTAGTGGATAGAGCACCAGCCCTGGAGTCAGGAGAACCTGAGTTTAAATCCGACCTCAGACATATAACACTCACTAGCTGTGTGACTGTGGGCAAGTCACTTAACCCCAATTGCTTCACAAAAAAAAATGTAGGTGCTAAAATAAAATGTTATTGTATTTAAAAATGTAAAACCATTCTTAGCTGGCCAGCAGTACCAAAATAGGTGGTGGCCAGATTTGACCTTTGGACTGTAGTTTGTGGACCCCTGATGTATATCATGATGACAATGAATGATACAGTTTAATAAAATGTGGCCTGTGTTCTTCCTATCTCCCTAGTTTTCTTGAATTTTTGACTTTCTCTTTTTGCTCTCTCCTTGGAATTTTCTAAGTATCCGGTTGGAAATTTCCTGTCAGCTTTATAGTTATTCTTTCATTATATTATTTTATTTAAGACATTTTCATCTATGATTTAGTGATACTTTTACATGATTAGAAGTTTCAATTAGAATGTCTTATTTCATTTCCATTTCCCATTCAGAGCATTAATACCGTGTAATACAAGAATAATCCTAAAGTATAGCCTAATCATTCATTCATAGTAGCATAAATGGGGGAGATTTTCATCTTCTGCAATAATAAGGAATTTTTCTGCTTTCAAGTTGCAATCTTCTTCCCGAATTGTAACTCTTCTTTAATAAGCCAGAAAATAAAGTGATCATTACACCCTGCGGCACAGCAGAGAACTCTTTTTAGTGTGTATCAAAGTAAAAGTAAGAACACCTTTATTATTCACATTATATAGGCCAGCCATTGTAGTAAAGCTAAAATCTCCACAGCATGGAAGTATGCTGCCACACTGGGATACCTGGAAGCTACATGTGAACCTTGACCCCTAAGATTGTACTATTTATTGTCAAAAATCGCCCAGCCCCACTTCTAAAAACAAAAATACAATGGTTGATGAGGTAGTAGATAAGTCATTTTGATTACCAGGGGACTCAGAAGTAGGGTGAAACCAGGAAGCAGAGGTGAGTCACACAAGCCTTCCATTTTCTTTTCTTTTTCTTTTTTTCTGGCTAGGCAATGGGGTTAAGTGACTTGTCCAAGGTCACACAGCTAATAAGTGTTATGTGTCTGAGGCCGGATTTGAACTCAGGTCCTCCTGAATCTGGGGCCAGTGCTCTATCCATTGCACCACCTAGCTGCCCCCCCAAGTCTTCCATTTTCCACAGTGGTGCCAAGTAGTCTTCTTGTCTCATTTCAGTAGCTCAAAGTTGGCTAGTTTAAAAGTCTGTTACTATGATGTGAGGGAGCTGGTAATAGTCTATAGGGAAAATTGCTTGAAAAATAAAAGTCACAGGGAAGATGATATGGAATCAACAAAATGTTGTGAGCACTCTAGGGATGGAGAGTGAACTTCCATCTGGATAGAATCAGGAAAGCTTCATGAAAGAGGAATCATTTGAGCTATGATTTAGTAGATAGGTAGTATTTTAACAATCTCAGTTCCGCCATTGCCTGATAACCTTTTGGACCCCTTTTTCCTCATCTATAAAATGAGTGGTTTCAATTAGATGATCTCTGAGGTCTCATCGAGTATTAGAGAATATGGCATGATAATTAGGGGAAAGGAGCATACCAGCTGAGCAGAGGCAGTGGGAGAAGAAGAAGCATGGAGGGATTATTTGTCAGAATGGAAGGATCAGACTGAATCAATAGGAAGACTTTCCCTACTTTCTACTCAAACTTCTGTTCTTTCTCTCATTCATTTCTTTCTTTTTTGAGGCAATTGTGGTTAAGTGACTTGCCCAGGGTCACACAGCTAGTAAGTCTCTGAGCCTGGATTTGACCTCAGGTCCTCCTAACTTTAGGGCTGGTGCTCTATCCACTGTGCCACCTAGCTGAGCCTCTCATTCAGTTCTGATTTTACCTGATCTCCACCAATAGTCATCCTTTTTCTCTACTTTCTATATTTTTCCAATTCTTTCTCTATCTTAGCACATGTCAAATGGAAAACCCCAGCAAAATGTATAAAACTCTACTTTCCTTTTCCTAAAGATAGAGATGTTACCTGGAACACATGAAGCTGGAGAAAGCTTCAGGATATTCTAAGGCATGATGCCATCTGAGAACCTGTCTCTTACCATGGAAAATTGTTGAAAGTCTCTATGACATCAATGGAGGTTCCTCTAGACCTTGGTCAAAACAGAAGCTTTAGTAAGTCACTAGCCATTGGGATTCTAAAGTCTAATTTTGCTCTGAAGTTATCATTTAGCCCCTAAGGAAGTAAAATGGAAAAATCAAATTCTGATATGAAACTACCCTGACAGTTTATGAATGTGGCACTAATAAAAGTCTGCTTGCACACAGGTCAATATCTCATAATTATTGGAGTCACTGGCCCTGAAAGCAGCTTGACAGGCTGTTGTAGAAATATTACTGGGGGTATGTGTGTGTGTGTGTATGCGCGCGCGTGTGCGCGTGTGTGTATAGTGGTGGGGGTGGAGAGAGAAATAGGGAGATACAGAGGCAGAGAAGGACTGAGGGACAGAGTCAGAAACAGAGATATAGAAAGTACATCCATGAGTGCTATTAAAATGTCCCTTATCATCTTTGGATATTAATTATAATACTGTAGGCTCCGATTCTAGATGATTAAAGAGTCAAATGGAAGCTCATCTGCCTCATAATTCATGTTCATGATATCCATTTGAAGGTTAGTAGGTATTTGTAGAAATATATGGTCTATCTGGTTCTAAGTCAACAATTCAGAAGTTCCCTGCAATAATAAAGGAAGGAAGGAAACAAGCATTTATTATGCACCTACTCATGTGCCAGACAGTGTACTAAGTGCTTTACAAATGTCTCATTTGATCTTCACAGTAAGACTTTGAGGTTCTTGCTATTATTAGCTCCATTTTACAGTTTAGGAAACCGAGGCAGGCAGTGGTTAAGTGACTTGCCCAGGGTCACCCCACTAGTAAGTGTCTGAAGGCACATTTGAACACAGGTTTTCCCAGCTCCAGGCTCAGTGCTCTCCTGTACCACACCACCTAGTTTCTTCTACAGTATGGATTACAACACAATGCATACCTGCCCATCCTACGTGATTCTGAAGTTTACCATAGGAGGTGGGGATGTGGGGTTCATCCAATGTGCTGGGAGTCTTCCTCACTTTCTCCTGACATCACAAGGGTACCAATGGAGTATCCTGGCTGCCACCTGTCCTTGACAGGTGACTAGCCCAGCTTTTCTTCCTGCTATTAATTAACCATGTGAAATGGGAATAAGCTTCTGAATCTCCGAGTCTCAAGTAACTCTTCTATGAAGAGGTAATGTTATTAATGTCAGTAGCAACATGGAACAGTGGAGTGAAGACTGGTTCTGAAGTCCAAGGATCCAGGTTCAAATCCTGCCTCTGGGGATTACTAGCTGTGTGCCCCTACGCAAGTCACTTCATCAAGCATTGATGAAGAATCTACTATATTTTGATACTTACTTTCCCTGATTTTCTGTTTTCTCATTTTCAAAATGAGGGAGGAGAAGGGCCTCTGAGATCCTTTCTATCTCTGAACTTATGATTTCTAATCTTCCACTTTCAAATTTTTTATGACAGTGAGCTGAGCATGAAATAATCTGTTTTAAGTTAAATTTTGGAAGGGATACCCTTCAAGGCTATCACCACAGAGAAATTCTCATTAATGTACCAGGTTAAGGGAATGCTCAAAGGAGCACTCCCCCCCCCCCCAACACATGCTATTAACTGTGTAGAAAATATTAGTCTGTTAATTATTAGTCTGTTAAAGGGCAGCTAGGTGTAGAAGTGGATAGAACACTGGGTCTGGAGTTAGGAAGACCTGAGTTCAAATCCAGCCTCAGATACTTACTAGCTATATAACCCTGGGCAAGTCATTTGATTTCTGTTTGTTTCAGTTTCCTCATATGTAAAATAGGGTTTATACTATTACCTCCCAGGGTTGTTGTGAGGATTAAATAAAATTATACTCGTAAAGCACTTTGCAAATCTTAGAGTGCTGTATAAATGCGAGCTATTATTATTTACCCTTGAAATTATTACAAAACCATTGCCATATTGCTGTTGTTTTAAGTCTTAAAATGAGCATAGATGCTATGCAGCAAGCTGTTCTTTTGGCATATATAAGCATGTATGAGTATTATTTATAAAAAGAAAGAAGCATATGGTCATTTTGCATTAACCCCAGTGCCTGTGGCTCAGTCTGGTCTTGGAAAGGGACATATTGGGCGAAAGGGGAGAGGGCAGCAGATAATGAATCCAGATTCTTCTCTCACTTCAGGTGCCTCCCTGAGCCTGTATATAGCTAGAGTTTGTGCTGTCTCTTAGATCAAAGGAGAATACAGTTTGGTCAAATTAGGGCCAGGATCAGAGTTAAGTCAGAGATATGTTGGATTAAAGCAGGTGGGAAGGCTGAGGATGAGACTGGCTTTTTATGAGCTAATGTCTGAAATAGGACTCTGAGTGTCAGAGCTATAATTAGGAATTTTGGCACTGGGGGCAAGCTTCACAAAATATGCTGAAAAGCAACATGACTTATGCACATAAGTCAGATTTTAAAGATCAATTCAATTTTGGGGAAGGGAAAAATTTTGAGATACGAGGTCTCATGAAGGGAGAGACCCCTGGACCTTTCAAAGCCACAGCTAGTCAAGGAAGGGAGCAGGGTCAGGGAGGAACTCATCTGAGGTATAACTTTGAAGTAACAAAGAAAGAGACAATTTGGTAGCTTCTTTTTTTTGTTTGTTAATTAATTAGTCTTGCTAACTAGCTGCTACCTTTGATTATTTCTATGCTGCTGAAGGAGTCGAAGATCCTTAGGACCTTTTAGATTTTGATCCCTTTTGACGAAAGTCCTGATTGTTCTACCTTAGTTATAGCTCTAATGAATGAAGTCAGTTAGAAAAGACCTAGGGCATCAGCCCAGGGCACTCTATTCCCCTTGCTTATATATGACACACACATATGCATACACATAGCCATATATATTTACATATTGTAGAGTATGAGGACTCAGGATCACTCATTGGGCCGTACCATTTCTGCTGCAATTGAAACTTCCTATCTGTCCTGTTTCCCCTACAAGAATGTGAGCTCTTTGAAAATAGATATTGTTTTGATTTTCTGTTTGTACCTTCAGAGTTTTACATAGGGCGTTGCATATACTTAATGCTTTTCCATTCATTCGTTCCAACGTATCAGTTTTTTAAAAAGAGATAATCTTCTATAACTATCTGCAAACGTGTCAAAAGGTGAACGCAGAGGAGCTGTCTCCTTTACTCTTTGATCTGGGACTGGACTTTTTTCTATGGGAATCTACATATTATGCTCATGCTGTTTCATTGTCTATTACACAGGCTTTTTGAATAGGAATTGTCTTCAAATGTGCCTGTGTGGAATGTGAATCAGCCACCAAATACACTTATTTAAAAGGGGTGAAATAAAAGCTTCTGCTAATATTTGGCCAGTGCTAAGTGAGGTATAAAAGCTTCTGAGGGAAAACGCATGATGCATTAATTGGCAAAGCGTAATAACGATCAATAATAATCTTAGCCCAGTGCTTTAGCACAGGGCCTGGCACATAGTAGGTGCTTAATAAATGGTTATTGGATTGGATTAATAATAATCAATAATACTTGGCATTGACATAGAAATGTCAGCTGTGTCAAAGGAAATACTGCTGTGATTGTACCCTGGGGGCAGAAGAGACGCTTAATATCCATATCAGAGGTCCGTGTACATTCTGAATAACACTTCTGTGGAAGGAGCATTGGTTTTGGAGGTGCTGGTTCTGAGTTTGAGTTCTGACCCTCCTAACAACCTCTGTGACTTTGCTTTTGAATTTTTTGGAAAAATATTTGAAAATCAATAAGCATTTATTCTCTCTCTCCACCCCCTCTATTTCTTTCCTCCTTCTCCTCCTCTTCCTTCTCCTTCTTCTTTCTCTAAGATTCACACCTCCCTTTTTTGGGGGGGGCAATTCTAGAGGTAATGTGGCTTATTTTATCTGGAAGAATTTTGTTCCCTTTCTTTTTTTTCTCTCTCCCTCTTTTTCTGTGTTCTCATTTTCTCTGCTCTCTTGTTTTCTCTGTCTGTCTGCGTCTCTGTGTCTCTTTCTTCACTCCTTCCCGTCTCTTCCTCTTTTTCTGTGTGTATTCTCTCATTACTTTTCTTTCTCTGTCTCCCTGTCTCTGTCTTTCTCTTACAATCCTATCAAGAAAAAAAGAAAAGAAAAACAAAACTCTCATAAGAAATATGAAATCAAATAAAACAAATTTCCACATCAGCCTTACCCACAAATTTGGTCTTATTCTGTATCTTGAGTCCATCTCTGTCAGGAGATGGGTACAAGTTTATCATTCACCTTCTAGATGAATCAATGCATTCTGAGTGACTTTATGCCTCTCAACTTTTCTTCCCTCATCTACAAAATGAGGAAGTTGGATTGAAGATAGATGGTTGATCTGCTGGCGCAGCTGTGGCTGCAGCCC
The DNA here is from genome assembly GCF_900497805.2 of Vombatus ursinus. Lineage (NCBI taxonomy): Eukaryota > Metazoa > Chordata > Mammalia > Diprotodontia > Vombatidae > Vombatus > Vombatus ursinus. The sequence goes on along the minus strand of NW_020954592.1, from coordinate 7,052,703 downwards.
TGGAACTAGACTCAGGAGGACTTGAGTTCAAATCTAGCTTCAGATACTTATACATGTGAGCTTAGGCAAATCACTTAACCTCTATCTGCCTCAATTTCTTCACCTCTAAAATGGGGATAATAGCAACTACCCCCTAGGGTTGTTGTGAGAAGTAAATCATATAATATTTTTAAAGTGCATTGCAAACCTTAAAATGTTATATAAATGCCAGCTACTACTATTATTGTTAGTTTGGCTGGATTACATAGTGTCTTAGTTTTCTTTCAGCTCTAAATCCTCGGCATGTATATGAATATAAATAGGGTGCTAGAGTTACATTTATAAAACTTCAGTGTAGGAGATATAGCAGAAGGTAAATTCTTTGAAGGGCAGCTAGGTGGCACAGTAGATAGAGTGCCAGACCTGGAGTCAGGAAGACTCATCTTTTTGAGTTCAAAACCAGCCTCAGACACTTACCAGCTGTGTGACCCTGGGCAAGTCACTTAATCCTGTTTGCCTCAGTTTCCTCACCAGAAAAATGAATTGGAGAAGCAAATGGCAATCCACTCCAATAACTTTGCCAAGAAAACCCCAAATAGGGTCACAAAAAGTTGGATGTGACTCAAAATGACCCAACCACAACAAAAAAAACTTCTTTAAGGCAGGGGCTGTGTTGTGTTTTGTTGTGTCTTCGTATCCCTGGTGCTGTATACACAGGCTCTTGAACGTTTGTTGAGTTGACATGAATTGAGTGACTCTCAGACCTGAAGTTACTCTTCCACTAGATCATTCATAAGAACAATAACTATTCCTCCTATTTCTAAAATACTTTCCAGTCAACAAAGAATTTTACACACAAGAACCCTGCACAGTAGGTAGTGTAAGTATTTATTTTTCTATTTTTCTATAATATTCTATATTTCTATAATTTCTATAAATATTCTATATTTATATTTATATTTTTAGGTGAGATAATTGAGATCCTGGAGCCCCTGCCCCTAAGGAGTTTTTGTTATTGTTGTTGTTGGATTGTTTTTGGTCCCACCTAACTCTTCATGAGCCTATTTGGGGTTTTCTTGGCAAAGATACTGGAGTGGTCTGCCATTTCCTTCTCTAGCTGATTTTACAGATGAGGAAACTGAGACAAACAGGGTTAAGTGACTTGCCCAGGGTCATACAGCTAGTAAATGTCTGAGGCTGAACTTAAACTCAGGAAGATGAGTCTTTCTGACTTCAGATGAGATAACTGAAGTTAAGGGTTTAACAATAAGTGTGAAGAGCAGCATTTGAACTCAGCTCCTTCAACTCCAGGTTTAATACCCTAGATTAGGACATCAGCAAAGTGCTGCCTGTTTCTGTCTGGCTCTCTAGCTAAGAATGGTTTTTACTATTTTAAAATACAACAAAACTTAAATTTTAAAATGTAAAAAACATTTTTAGTTCATAGTATGTTCAAAATTAGGCAGCAGGCCATATTTGGCCTGTGGGTTGTAGTTTGTTAACACCTGATGTAGATTAGCAGTTCTCAAACTTTTTGGTCTCAGGACCTCCTTTTTTGTTATTCAGTCGTTTTTCAGCTGTGGCTGACTCTTTGTGACCCTATTTAGGGTTTTCTTGGCAAAGATACTGGAGTGGTTTATCATTTCCTTCTCCAGCTCATTTTACAGATGAGGAAACAGAGGCAAACATGGTTAACTGACTTCCCCAGAGTCACACAGCTAGTAAGTGTCTGAAGCCGGATTTGAACTCAGGAAGATGTGTCTTCCTGACTCCAGCCCTGTGGTACTCTATCCAATGTGCCACTTAGCTGCCCCAGGACCCCTTTACACTCTTGAAAATTACTGAGGATACCAAAGAGCCTTTGTTTGTTGGTGGGCTACATCTATCAATGTTTAATATATCAGAAAAAAATCTTAGTATTATTATAAAAATAGTTTTAATCTCAAAGACCACTGAAAAGGGTCTTTGGGGACTCTCAGAGATCCTCAGACCACACTTTGAGAATTACTACTCTGAATGCAAAATGTGAAGTACATATCAAATTACCACATTACTAAAAAAGTCAGGAAAGAAATAGAAAATAAAAGCTAGATTTGGAGATCAGTGATGGCTTTCAGGGTCCTCACTGAAAACCAGTCACTGAGGGAAAGTAAAAAAAACTTCTTTGTAAGCAAGTCAGAAAATCTGGATAAGAGAGAAACATAGTACTCTTGAATTTTGGCACATGGGACTGTTAGAAAGCAGAGTAACTGTGAAGGGTTCTCGATGGCTGGTAGAGTTGAAGAGTCAAATGAAAATAATTTAAACTAAAAAAAAACTCTTAAAAGTGCAGTTATTGTAATTTTGAAAGAAGATGATAAAAATGATGAGTTGGGGCCACTTGACCTACACAAACTATATCCTATGGTACTGACAAAACTGGCAAATGTGATTTTGGAAAACAAAAAAGCAAAAAAAAAAAAACTCTTAGAGAGTAGGAGAAATGTCGGACATTTTACAAAAGGAAGAGAGTACGATCTACAAACCACAGGGCTGTGAGCTTGACTTCAATTCCTTGCAAAACTTAAGAATGTATTATTAAATAGATTTCTATTAAACATTTAGAAAAAGAATTTTTGATCACAAAAGCCAGCACAGCTTCTTCAAGAACAGGTCAGGCCACATTAATGCATTGTTGGTAGAGTTGCGAATTGATCCAATCATTCTGGAGAGCAATTTTGAACTCTGCCCAAAGGACTATAGAACTTTGATCCAACAATGCCACTGCTAGGTATATATCTCAAAGAGATAAAAAAAGTAAAAGGAAAAGAACCCATTTGTGAAAAACAATATTTATAGCAGCTCTTTTTGTGGTAGCTAAGAATTAGAAATTGAGGGAATGCCCACCAATGGCAGAACAAGGTATGGTATATGATTGTAATGTAATAATATTGTGCTATAAGAAATGACAAGCAGAGTGCTTTCAGAAAAACCTGGAAAGATATATGAACCGATGAAGTGAGTAGAACCAGAAGAACATTATACACAGTTAACTGCAATATTATTTGATGAAAAACTGGGAATGACTTAGCTCTTCCCAGCAATTCTCAGCAAGACAATCTCAAAGAACTCATGATGAAAAACGCTACTCCTTCTGAGAAAGAACTGAAGTTGTCGGAATACAGACTGAAGTACATTATTTTTCACTTTTTTTTTGTTCATGCCTTCTTGCACAAAATGACTGATACGGAAATGTTTTACATGATTGCACATGTGTAACCTATATCAGATTGTTTGCTATCTCAGGGAGGGTCCATGGGAGGAAGGGATAGAATTTGGAACTCAAAACTTAAAAAAACAAACAATGAATGTTAAAAATTGTTTTTATATGCAATTGGGGGAAATATAAAATTTTATTAAAATGAAAAAAAGTACACATTAATTTTTTTAAAAAAGATACTGGAATGTTTTGCCATTTCTTTCTTCAGCTCATTTTACAGATGAGGAAACTGAGGCAAACAGGATTAAGTGACTTGCCCAGGGTCTTATGGCTAGTAAGTGTCTGAGGCCAGATTTGAACTCAGGAAGATAAGTCTTTCTGACTATAGGCCCAGCACTCTGGTTACTGTGCCATTTAGCTATAATCTTATGCTATAGTAAAAGATATCTGTTGTACAGGACCAGGGAGTTGATAGTATGCCTATATTCTATGCATGTGACACATGGAGAATTATGTTTAGTTTTTTTTCTAGGAAGGACATTGATAAAATTGAGAATGTGAAAGGGTAGCCACATTGGTGAAGGGTCATGTGAGAATTGTTTATAGGAGCTGAGACTGTGAAACTAGCCAACTGGGGCATGTGGAGAGATAATATCTGCCTTCTAGTATGTTATGGCTTATCACATGGAAGAAGGCTTGTTCTACTTGGCCCAAAGGGCATTGGCCGGAACAATGGGTGGAATTTGCCAATAAGTGAATTTAGACTTGGTGGGGAAACAAAACATCCCAACAATGAAAGCTATCCCAAAGTCGATGGGATTGTTTTGGGAGGTAGTGAGTTCCTTACTAGGGGTCTTAAGCAGAGGTGGAATGACCAATTCATAGATTTAGAGCTGGAAGGAAATATAGAGAACATAGAGTTGTTTGCCCTCATTTTACAAATGAAGAAACAAAGGCCCCAAGGTTTAGTGATTTGCCCAAGGCTATACAGAATTGGTTGGAGATGTTGCAGATAGGATTCTTGCTCAGTTGTGAATTGGATTACATGACCTCTGAGGTCCTTCCATCAACTCTGAAATTCTGACATGTCAAACTCAAAACTCTGCTTCTCCAGCCAAAACAAGATTTTATAAAATCAAGAAAAAATATAGAGGACTCCACCCTGTGTACTTTATACACTATATTCAAAGATTTTCATGACTGGTATTGAACTATATGAAACTGAACCACAGGCCAAAAAATTAGGTAGTCTTTCCTAAGAAAAAATAGAAGTTGAACAAGTGCTGGTACTCATCATTTCAATTTTTATTGACACTCAAACTCTCCCAGAGGTTATTTTCTTACTGGTGCAGTCTAATTTCTCCAGGATCCTGAGACTTAAGGGCCTGTACTACTTTGGAAGGCTGGCATAACTACATTATTTATTTGATTTTATTTACAACAAAAAGCCTAATGCCACTGTTGCAATCTATCTGTGCATTATATCTTAATACTTAAGTCATCTTTCTGCCTGTATATCCTCTCTTAGGACAGAATAGTAATTGAAATTGGAACTTGAAGACTTGGGCCTATATACAGAGATGGCTGGACTCAACTATCAGAGTTAATAACTAACTCCAAACTCTGCAGATACTTGGATCTCAGGTCCCATGGAACAAACACATATGTCCACTACTTGGCTAGTTGAGTTCTGATCTCACCGCTCAATTTCTCTAATGAGACCCTTTGAGTCATCTCTTTTCTGGGTATAAAATTAAAATAAACAGATTAAAAATCAGACTAGCAAATCTAAGAAGATCATAATTCCTAATTTAATCAGTTTTTAGAAAGCTAAAACATTAAATACATAATCATTTCACAGAAGAATAATGAAGCCTAGTAAGGGAATTTGGTCTGACAACATCAATGTTTGCTTGATATTTATTTATGATTCATTATGAATGTTTACTCACAATTTTATTGTGAAGTCTGTTAGCACATTTGCTAAATATAAGATTTGTTTGCATGATAGCTTGGAACCCCAAACTTCAGATAGATAACAAAGAATGTAAAGCCCGGATCCCTATTAGTGAAATTATTTTATAGATTCTCAAAGTCTTTTCTTTTTAGTATCTACTGAGGTAAAAATAGGCAACAAGGGAGAGCTAAACTCTGCTGGAAATTTCTCACTATGTAAGAATACTATGCGGGGTGGTACTCCCTGGGCAGATTCTTCAGGGGCATTGTCTGCCTGCAGACAAGTCCCCAGGAAAATTCTCTGGTGCATGGCTGAATCACTATACACGCCACCCCTATCCTGTAATGCCTTGTAATTTGGAGAGAATTTCACTGGATTTTGCATGCAAATAAATGGTGTGAGAGGAAACGACATGCTCATTATGGAGACAGCTTCTCTAGCAGCCACATTAATTAGGAGTATCTTCTTCAGTTTGGACATAAATATTTATTACAGTAAGCCCAGCACTGTGTTAGTGCTGTGGAGGGTTCAGAAATATGAGGCATAGCCCCTATTCTCCAAAAGCCAACAACTTAGTTGGGTAGATGAGATATATACAATAAAACTGTTAAATAAAAACATAAAGCAAGATGTGATTACGTACCCAAAGCAGATGTAAGGATACTAGGCAATGTTCAGAGAGATAGTTATGGGTATAGTCCAGGGCTTCATGAAAGAGATTTATTTCAAGACAAGGCAAAGCAGGAACTGGGTAGGTAGAATGGTGAGAAGAACATTCCAGAATAGCACCAATCACTCAAAAGATCATTTCAACAAATGTCAACAAAAGCTTAATGCATTTGTTGAATTGAATTGGAAATGGTAATAATTTATGGCATTTAAGGTGCAGTGAAGAAACCTTGTGGTAGTAGAAGGTTTGTGTTCAGATGTAATAGGAAAGGTTTGGGGAAAGGATTGTGGAACATCTTTATTTACCAGGTGAAAATCTGGGAGTTAATGGGAGGCCATTGAAGGATATTAAGCAGAGTTTTCAGGATGGATTGGAAAAAAAAAGGAACAAGGTAGCAGATAGGAAGCTAGTATCATACTCCAAAAATCTAAGAGTCAAAGGGAACTCCAGTTGTCTTCTTGTCCAACCTGTAGGTGAACAAGAACACACTGTAAGAAATCCCTCAGATTTGGTTGTCCCAGTTCCACTTCAAGACCTCCAGTGATGCAGAACTCTTCCACCCATGGCAGTCTATCTCATTTTTGGACAACATTAATGTTAGTGAGTTTTTCCTTATGTGAAAGAGAAATCTGACTCTGAAACATCCACCGATGACTCTTAGTTGAACCCCTTTAGGGCCAAAAAACTCTCATGGGATCATAGACCTGAGCTGGAAAGAACCATATAGAGCATCTGGTCCAAGACCCTCAGTTTGTAGACAATGAAACTAAAGCTCAGAATGGATAAATGACTTGACCAAGGTCACAGAGACAGCAGGTGGCATAACTCTGATTCTTCTTCTCTATGGTAGTCTTTGAAACAAATCACCTGTCCCTTAAGTCTTCTCTTCCCCAGGATAAATATTTTCCATTCTTTCCAACCAATCTTTGTGCGGGACACTTTCAAGTCCCCTCCCCATTCTGGTTGCCTTCCTAGATGTGCTCCAGTTGGTCACTGTCTTTCCTAAAATTTGATAATTAGAAAAGAATATATAGATATAGATATAGATATAGATATTAAAGAATATTTTGGTGAGGGCAGTTGGGGTTAAGTGACTTGCCCGGAGTCACACTGCTAGTGCATGTTATGTGTCTGAGGTCGGATTTGAACTCAGGTCCTCCTGACTCCAGGGCTGGTGCTTTATTCACATTGCGCCACCTAGCTGCCCTAGAAAAGAATAGTTTTAGTGTGTTGTGATCACAGGTTGGGTGATAAGTACCTGAATTAGGATGACAACAGTGGAAATAAAGAAGAAAGGATAGATATTGGAGGAATTTCAAAAATTACAAAAGCATAGTGAAAAGAGCCTTGCTCTTTGAAATGGAGAAACTTGGATTTAAATTCAGATTCTGATAGTTACTAGCTATGTGACCATGAGCAAGTTACTTAACCTTCCTAAGACTTATTTTACTTATCTGAAAAATGGGGATAATTCTTGTAATCAATCACTCAATCTATTTATCTTGTCTGTATACATATATATCTTGTCTATATATAATATATAATATTATATACATATAATATGTAGATAAAAGTAACTTTAAGGCACTATTCAAATCTAGCATTATTCAAGGAAGAATTAATAGGACTTAGTGACTCATTGGAAATATGTGGTTCAAAGACGGAGGAGTTGAGGTGTCAAAGATAACTCAATGGTTCCTCAAGCTGAGTGACTGAGTAGTGGAAATGAGATTCAATTTGTGGGGAGAAAATTAACCTTTTTGGGCCTCAGAGAAGTTGCTCATCTAAAGGAAGAAAAGAACTGAGCTAAATGATCTCTTGAGGACTTTTTTACCTTTAAGGCTTATGATTTCATGATGAGTTGAGTCTAAGGATATTGCTAGATATTAAAAAATGTTGATTCAAGAATTCAAGAAATTCAAAGAAATGTCAAAAAAAACTTTTAAAAATATAGGAATGAGACTTGGTTAATACATCATAGCTGGAAATACATATTTTGGAGTCATCTGTGTAGAAGGACTTTGCTTAGCAAATACTTTCTTAACAGATCAGGCAAGCTGATAGATGAGCAAGATGGGGTGTTAAAATAACTGAAAACACATTGTTTTCAAGCACCTTCAAATACTTTCGATGTATGGATATACATAATAAACACTGACATATTTAGTGCTAATTGATTCTGTGATGAGAAAGAGCTCCCAAAGAATGATTATAAATTTTTAAACTTACTTTAAGAAGGGGGGGGGAGGGAGAGAGAGAGAGAAAAAGAGTGAGAGAGAGAAAGAGACAGAGAGAGGCTCACAAAGAATGATTACAAAAATTTAAAACTACTTTAAGTATATACTTGAAAATAATGAAATAAAATATTCTATAAGTCAGGATAAAAATAATTTTGTAATTCAAACTGCCATAATTAGTGTGGATTAATAAAGTTTTCCCAGACTTGTGGAAAATCAAATAATCATGACCATTAATTGTAGTAATAATAATAATAACTGAATCAGAGGTTATATAATTTACAAAGTCACTGTGATAACAAGTAACAAAGTTGGGTTTCAAATAATAATAATAACTAATATAGGTTTTTAAGTTTGCAAAACACTTTCAAGTATGAAAATTGCTTTACATATAGTTAATTAACTTGCTCAAAGTCACAATGCAAATGATTATAATAATAAACATTTACATAGCCCTTTAAGATTTGTAAATTAGTTTTAGAGGCTTTTTTTGGTTGTTCAGTCATTTCAGTTGTGTCCAATTCTTTGTGACCCCATTTGAGGTTTTCTCGGCAAACTGGAATGGTTGGCTATTTCCTTCTTTAGCTCATGTTTCAGATGAGGAAACTGAGGCAAATAGGGTTGAGTGACTTTCCCAGGTTCACACAGCTGGTAAGTGTCTGAGGCTGGATTTGAACTCAGGCAGATGAGCTTTTCTGACTTGAGGCCCAGCACTTTATCTACTGCAGCACCTTGCTGCCCAAATTTCAGGTTTACAAAGTGCATTACAAATATAAACTCATTTGATCCCTATAACAACCCTGTGAGGTAGGAGCTATTATTCCTATTTTATAAGTAATGAAACTGAGAAAAATTAAGTGATTTGTCTAGATAAGTGTCAGAATCAGGATTTTCCTGAGTTCAAGCCCAGCACTCTATTCACTACTCCACCTAGCTGCCAGCTTCATACATAGAATTGTGGAGTTGCAAGGAATCTCTATAATTTCTACTCCTTGGTCCTAGCTCCATTCTCTGTGACCAAATAGAAAAGTCTAATCAATCACAAAAAATATTGATGCCTTTTGTTTTTCCTGTTACAGATAATTTCTAATATATTTGCTACTGCCATAAAATCTCTCTTGTAAAGAAGTTCCAGTTGCTAAAACTGATAGTGTAAGAAACATTCTTCACCTACAGTCTCCTCTCCTGTCCACCCCCCACCACTACCGTCTCAAAAAAGAAGAGAGTGTATTTCAACAACTCTCCTTTGGGATCAAGATTGGTCAATAAATTTACTCTGAGTTCAGCTGCCTTCTAGGATTATTTTTGTCTAATCGCATTTCCACATGAAACATTTCAAATATTTGAAGGCCACTATATTCCCTCTATTTCTTTTCCTCTCTAGGTTTAACATCCCCAGTGTTTTCAACTAGTTCTTATATGGAATGATTTCTCATATGAGACAGTACAAGTTTCTAGTTCAAGAGGTTATATAATGTCAGGATGTTGATGGTGGAGAGAATACCTATATCTGGAGTTAGAAGACCTAGGTTTAAATTTTGCCTTGAAACTTGCCGGCTGTGTGATTTTGGATACAAGTCACTTAATCTCTCAATTTCATCATCTCTTTTTGTTTGTTTGTTTGTTTTTTTAGGCAATTGGGGTTAAGTGACTTGCCCAGGGTCACACAGATAGTAAGTGTCAAGTGCTTGGTCTGAGGCCAGAATTGAACTCAGGTCCTTCTGACTTCTAGGCCGGTGCTCTATCCACTGTGCCATCTAGTTGCTCCTAATTTCATCATCTCTTAAAAGGGGATAATCCTCGCACTATCTCACAACTTTACTGTGAGGATAAAGATAAGGTCTGTGTAATTGTCCAGTACTACTCTTTGTGACCCATTTGGGGTTTTCTTGGCAAAGATACTGTAGTGGTTTCCCATTTCCTTCTCCAGTTCATGTTTCAGATGTCACACCCAGTGTCACACAACCAGTAAGTGTCTGAGATCAGATTTGAACTCAGGAAGATGAGTGCTGTAAAAATGTAAGTTATGACCGCTATGGCCTTCAAACAATTTTCTGAAAGTTTTATATGCTTAAGAACATAGAAATAGATTTAGATTATACTTTATGATGATATGATGACTTTGTTATAACACTAGGATGTGTACTTAAAGCTTGAAGAGATGTTAGAAATGAACTAATTCAACCTCTAATTTCATAGATGAGGAGATGGAGGCTCAGAGAGGAGCTATTCTCAAACAGTTGGTAGCAAGTAGCCGAAGTGGAATTTAAAACTTGGGCCCTCTGACTCCACATTCATTGTTCTTTTTGTCCTAGACAGTCATGGGGGTGGGGTGGGGAATAATTTCCAGTTGGCTAATAAAAAAGGACCAGAATTTAATAATACCTCAAAAAATCAAGCTGTGTCAATTGACACAGTATATTAGCACATACTAGAGACATAGGGTGATTTATTTTTGAAATTTCAAAGTAAAATTTTAATGACTACTTGTAATTCTTTATATTAAAATGCATTAGCACAGATAGAACAATTATAGTAAATTATAAAAAAATTATAAACAAAAATCTTTGTGTCAATTGATGTAATTGACACGTCTAGTCCTTCTAATGTACCTACCATTTTCTAGCTAAATATAGACTTACTGCTTCTTACTGCTTCTTCTATATTTCCAAGAAGGCCATGAGTTCTTTTCTACAGAATGCCAGGAAAGGAATTAAGGATATGATCTAAAGAGGTATCACTGACCATGAACTGAAAGAGTATTAGTGTTACAACATGGACTAACGAGCTATATTCTGTAGAATATATTCTATAAATAGAACATATCTGATTAGTGCTTGTTTAATATTTAGTAAATTTGACTCTTGAATCTCATATCTATTTCTCCATAAAATAACAATATTGAAAAGTGTGGTCAATAGCCCATATTGTCCACAAAGATGAAGTAATATGTAAACAAGGATTTTCCTCCATGCATTGAGTTCAGAGATAGGATTTAGCTCTAGGAGAGGCCTTAGAGAACATCATTTCTATTTTACAGTTGAGGAAACAAGCCCAGAGAGGTAAAGTAATCCAAGGTCACCCAGGAAGAGAACAATAGAATCAGGATTCAAAATCAAGTCTTTTTGACTCCAAAGTCAGTGAACTCTATTCAATCGCACTTCCACCAACGTTCTGGTGCATGATATGGTTTAGATTTCAGGGTCTGCATTTATTCTTATTCTTATTCTTATTATTTTTTTTTTTGGTTAGGCAATTGGGGTTAAGTGACTTGCCCAGAGTCACACAGCTAGTAAGTGTTATGTGTCTAAGGTCGGATTTGAACTCAGGTCCTCCTGACTTCAGGGCTGGTGCTCTATCCACTGAGTCATCTAGCTTCCCCTGCATTTATTCTTAATGATTTCTACTCACTTGCTGTTTCTGGAAATGTTTCTCACTGAGTAAAAGCACACCAGTCCAGGTGGAAACAAAAGCAACTAAGTATTTATGGCATATGTTTTGACATTTTGTACAAAGCAGACCTTCTTCTCCCCATCAAATAATTCAATTTTTCTAATGTTGGTCCTCTTGTTCCCTACAATCAGATCACCTCAAAACCCATGTTCAGAATTAGGGGCAGCTTCCATAGATTATCTAATAACCTACCTGTCCTCACTTCTGAGATGCCATTTACAAACAGCATGAGAAAAATGAATGAACAGAGTAGAAACAATTTTTCCCTTCTTCCCATCCTCCCCCCCCCTTCTCCAATTCATATTTGAGAAATTGCACCCAGTTCCTATTCATTTGGCCATCCTTACCCCATGGAGTTTTCCATTAGAAAGACTGGAAGACATCAATCACATCCTTTCCTAAGAAATTTTAGTGCTTAGAAAATAAACAAGTAACCAGGCAATATGAACAAAAATCAATTTATTATATATTTTCTAATAATTTATAATAGCTTCTTGGGTTTTTAAATGTGTTTTTTTGTTATTTCCAATGCTTAAAAATTATAATTTTAAAACATTAACTGCTGTTTTATATACATTATGATTCAATTTCTTGCTTCTAAATACGAATGTTGTGGCTCCCAAGTATAAACTTGGAAGAAGAGGGAGAGGGTACATTTCTTTTTCTTCTGACACTGCAGTATTTAAAATTTCACATCATAGACCTGTTTAGACTATATGAAAAATAGCCAAAGTCACCACCCTCTTCATATACTTCTTTTACATATATATAGAGAGAAATCTATAAACAGAATACATCTGATTAGTACTTGTTCGATATTCAGTAATGTGACTTTTGATTTTCATACCTATTTTTATATAAAATAACAAAATATACAGAGGAGAAGAGAGAGAACATCTTGTTCATCATCAGTACAGAGAGAGTAAATAAAAGTTTATGTATGGCTTTGCAAAGGTCGCTCATGAAGTGACTTTCACACCTTTTATTTTCTACTTATTTATTTAAAAGCATCTTCAGAGAACGTGTTAGTGTGCTTACAATGGCAGCCATGGTGGTCGAGTGTCGGGCCAAGAGTCGCAAGCTGGGGTCCGCGGACGTCTTCCCGATGGCTACCTCGGCGGCCCTCAGGAGGCAGATGTAGTTGATGACCACCTCGTCTATCTTGGCCACGATCTCCTGCCGCTGTGCGTCGGAGCTCACAACCTTGACCAGCCGGAGGCAGGCCTCGGTCAGGCAGCAGAGCACTTGGAAGCTGGAGGTCACGGCCGCCAGCATCTCCTCGGGACTCTTGTCCGCCACGGCCATTTTCCTGCAGGCACTTCCCAGATGTCTGGACTCTATGGATAACAGCTGCTTGTACTGGGAGAGCTTCAGGTCATGCCTGGTTGCCCGGGGCGATGACTCCTCTCTCCTCCCGGCACAGGACCGGACCAGGCAGAGCAGCTCGTTGGCATCGTTTTGGGCGGCTAGGAATCCGCTGGGCATCTCGTACTTGCTCTCCTTCAGGATGTTGATCCTTGCGATGCGCGCCTCGAAAGCCAGCTCGCAGGGATTCAAGTTCAAGTCCGAGACCGGGCTGCTGGGGGCTTGCGCACCGCCCGGGAGAACTTTGGAGGAATCCCTCACCACCATCACCTTCTTCTGGATTTCCGCAGGGAGGGACGGGCTGGCTGGTTCTGGCACCTCTCGGGACAGTTCAGGTGGATAGAGGCAGGATACTCGGCGACGGGCCACGCAGTTTTCTTCCTCATCGTCCCCATCCTCATCTTGCCCTCGATTTAGGAAGCAATGACTAAAGGGTCCGTGGCATCTCCAGTTGCTGGCCTCCAGTTTCCGCAAAGGTAACGTTCTATACAGCTTGGAGTCCTTGTGGGCCCCTGAAGATTTCCTTTTCTCTTTCCCATCAGGGCCTAAGTGCATGGAATTTTGTGAGTAACTTTTGGTTAACTTTTTGCCTAGGGGAATTTCGACCCTTTTTTCCGATTTGGACTCAGCCGCTTCTGGGATGCCAGAACATTTCAAGCCAACAGCAGCCTTCTTCCTCTCCAGAAATGTTTCCCAGCCCGGGGATCCCGAAATGACACTGCTGCTCCGTCTCAGAACCCTTCTGTTCTGTGGCGTTCGGAGGCTCCCTCCCCTCAGCTCACGTGGCCACAAACTCATTGCCACTCCGTAGGCCTGGTTCGCTTTGGGAAAATCATTAGGGTCTTGATTTGGACTTGGCACCTTTGATTCAGAGTGAATGTTGGATGATAGCATGATGGAATCAGCTTTAGGATGTTGAGAACAAGCTGAAGACATGCCTCCTCGTCTTCCCTTCCCAGGCTCTGTGAAAGCTACACTAGGGGGAGTAGGAAAACAGAGAGAATCATTAAGCATCACCATGAGGATCATCTCTGCCTCAATGTCTAGGGGACCCCTATCCATTTTACATGCACATTTTGGGAAATTCATGCCAAGTTGACAGAGTACCACTTTGTTTCTCAATAAAGGCCATACCTGCATTTCTATAGATCTGTGATTTTATAAGATCACAACCTTTCCATGGGTGTCTTAGGCAGATGGTTTCATGAGTTGCTTCTCCCCTCCCCAAATCATCACCTTGTTGTCAGTCTTCTAGTGATAATTCTCTGCATGCTTAGCTAGGTTTTTGTACAATGGACACCTGGTCCTTTGCCCATCTTATGTCTTTTTTTTTTTCAAATTAATTATTTATTTAATTTAGGCAATTGGGGTTAAGTGACTTGCCCAGGGTCACACAGCTAGTAAGCATCAAGTGTTGGGTCTCAGGCTGGATTTGAACTCAGGTCCTCCTGACTTCAGGGATGGTGCTCTATCCACTGTCCCACCTACCTGCCCCTCCCATCTTATGTCTTGAAGACTTTCCATTCAGGCTCTTCCTACCGCCAACTCTAGCTTTGTAGAGCTCAGGGTCAGCTCTGCAAAGAATTCTCCACACCAAGGTGAAGTATTGGGGTAACACTTTTAATGGAGGCAACCAATGCCTAGTATAATGAGGGAATATTGAAAACTGCCAATCCAAAGACAACTGATTTATTCATAAAACTGAGTAGCATAATCTTCTCATAGGAGATAATGATAGCTTCATGAATTAAGCTGCTATTAGTAGGTGGATATTTGGTTTAGCTATTAGGATTGAACAGCACCTTTAGGCAACACATCCTACAGAGAGATTGATTATTCAGTTAGTTGAAATGCACTTGGATTGATACTCTTAAAAGAATTCACTTCCTGTGAATTCATTTAGCCCATGCATTGGGCTAAAAGGTATCTCAATTTGGCAAGAGTTACATTAACTGTGAAAATTACCTTTCTGTCATTGATGTTCTTTGGATGCTGGAAAAGGACACTATGGAATCCTTCCTTTCTAGAAGTCTTTAAAAACATTACGTACACCAGCCTGCCTGGTATGGCTTAAGTATGGCTGAAGTGACCATGGGTTCCAAACTAAAAATCAGGATATATCACCAATCAGCTTTACTTTGTTGCCATAACCACACAGATATTCATGGTTTTTTTTTGCCATTGGAGAGACCCAGATGACAATCTCACTGCTCTACTTGTGCTAGATGTGCCAGAAACACCACAGTTACTTGAATTATGATAATCTCTACAGCCATAAGTAACTGAGCCTACTTATGATATCCTGTCTTTTATGACTTACAGACTTTGGGAACTGAAGTATATTTTTATTGTAATCCTTATTGCTTTGACTTATTCAGTTATTATTTGCTGAAACATTGCAATTCTTGGGACATTTTGATAGTTTATAGTGCCTATGGGACAGAATATTTGAAATTGAGACTTTCTGGGAAAATCTGGGACATTTGGCCACAGGTATAGCCTGACCTGAAGGCAAAAGAATAAACTAAATGATCTGTCTCCCAAATCTCAACAATCTTTCATTTTCTTTCCCTGGTAATGACATAATTAATAGAGGTCTATAGAGGATGACACCAAATGACTATGTTCTTTATATATATGTAAATATATATATAAGTATATATATATATATATGAATTTGTGATGTCAAACAATGCTGTCTCCTAAATCATGCATATTGTGTATAAATAAAAGCCCACATTTAGTATTTGGGCATAAGAGAGATTCAGTGTTGTTCAATTAAACTCTAAAAGTGTACAGGCGGTATAAATGTGAATAGTGAATGCAATTTTAAAATGGCTTTTAATTTAGTTACCTAAAAGGTTATTAAGTTTCAGGGACTGTAAGGTTGATATTTAAATTGACTGGAGGCCTGCCTTTATCTTTTGCACCTCTCCTTAGGTCACTTTTTCAAGTTTAAGTTAAATTCTGTTTACACACCCCTGTCTTGTGATACCCCAAAGAATCAAAACCATCACTTCTCTGGTGCTGTACCTGTGGTTTCTTTAATCTTGGGGAGCCGATGACATCCATCTCTCAAAGTGCCAAACAGTGGCTCAGCATTAACAGCTGTGTGCATAACAGGCACTGTCATCCGGTGACACATAGGATCAGTCTGTTGGTGTAATTCCTTAAAAGTCGCCCCGGGATTGGAAAGCCCAGCAGGTCTCTCATCTGCAGGAATGTAACTCATACCCTTCCCTGAGGCATCAGAGATAATGTGCTTCCCATCTGAGGTGCAGAGGGGAGATTCCACAGGTGTAGGGCAGGTGCTACTGCTGCTCCCTGTGCTACACCCAGCATCCACAGAAGAGCACTGGGAGCTTTGCAGAGAAAAATGTCCTTCACTTTGCAAAGATGACATACGTTTGGCCAAGTGATAGTCACAAAGGCGAGCCACACCCTGCTCAGCTTCAGGAAGCTTGGAAGGATGGTCATCGGCAGACAGATCGGCATCCTCATGATGATTTACGTCTTTGGCTGAGGACACACAAGTCATGTCAGGCAGAAAGCTTTCACCTTGGCCAAGTCCGGGAGCACCACTGTTATCCCCCTCAGGATTTCCTTCATCCTTACACTCAGTTTCCATTGTCCCAAGGCCAGACACTCTTTGAAAGGCCTTCCCAGTCCCCACCTCTGGTGCAGACTTTTCAGCTGCTCCACCATCAGCAGCCACATACCATCTTTGGCTGTCCTTGCGAAAGGCAGTCCTCTCCAGGTTAAAAGTGCTTAGTCGTGGATTGTCTCGTGATGCCAGCGTACCAAATTTCCCTTTGGCATTTTCTTCCATCTCTACTTTTTTAGGTCCCTGCTGCTTTTTTCCTGTCACTGCCCCTTCAGGGGCTATTTTCCCCTCCCCATCAGCCAGCTTGCCTTTCCTTTTGCTGGTACAAGAATACACCACTGACCCCATGTGCAACTTGCTGAAATAGTCTGTGACTGACTTGGTCTCCATGGTTTCTGGTTCCATCTCCATGTTATCGGAAGGAAGAATTTGCTTTGAAGGCACAACTTTGGACTGTAGCTCAGCTGCTGGTCTAGCAGCCAGGGCCTGGGAGGACTTCGCAGGTAAGCCTCCAGAGGGGGTTTTGGAGATGGGGAATTCTGTCTGTTCTTCTACAAGGGGATGGTAGCCTTCACTAGTGGCCAAGAACATGCGGGTGGAGTTTTCTGACTGCTTCTGTGCTGTGGCCAGTTCAGAACTCTCAGTCATTTCCGAAGAATTAGTTTCATTACCTGAATCTGAGGAAGACTCAGGGCTATACGCTCGCAAGATTGCTACACCTGTATGCCATAAAAAACAAGAGCCAATTAATGGAGGTATTGCAGGCACTTGAATACATGTAAGAAAATGGAATTCATCTCTTATAAAAATACATATTCTTTTTCCTTTAAAAAAAAAAAAGGATTCTGACTTTATTGCACAGTTGTTCCGGAAAGGAAGGGGAAAAAAAAAGTGCCACATGTTAAAAAAAAAAAAAGAAAAAACAAAAACAAAACCCTGAAAAAAAAACTTTCAACAATAACAAAAACAGAAACAAAAAAAGACCCTGTAACAGTAGGTCCAGTACGTACTATGAAATGGGACATGAGTCAATGAGGCTATACAACATAACAGGGATGAATGCTTCCTAGGGCAAATGGCTTGCAGGGATGAAATGGTATGATTATCACTGAATGAATGTAACAATCATGAAAGAACCTGAATTGTCATCTGTCTGCTGTTCCTCTGAAGCTGCTAATGCCTCTAAGGCCTGCAGAGTGGAGACTACAGCGTCATCTAGCCCCTTCTCACACTTTCCTTCAGAGTTGGTAGGGACAGCGTCAATGAGGGACACAGGAATTTCCTCATTTTGCAGGCTGCTGGCCTGTTCCTTGTCCTCCCTAAACTGGGCTGTGTGGTGCTGACAGTCCTCTTCATCAGAGCTGTCCCTGAAGCCGGGAGGAGGAGCGGCAATGGCCATGTTCAAGGAGTGTAGCAAGAAGTCATCCTCGTTATCATCACCCTCAGGAGGAGGAAGGGATGTGAGGTCAATGATGTCATCGCTGGACCCAGACAAGTTGAGAATGGCAGGCCTGTTTATTTCTCCGACCACGAGATCTTCCTCACAACTCACTTCATCTTCATCCTCAGCATCATCTGTGTTTTCCGAGTAACAGATCTCATGCAGCAAAGGCTCTTCAATGCCTTCGGCAGCTTCGAAGTTTTTCCCATCGCCAATGTTTGCATAAACAGAGTTTGTCACAAACTGTATGCTATCGGCATCTGGAGAGAAATCCAAGCCTTTGATATCATTGGCATTGCTCATGTAAAGAGCTCTTTGCTTTTCCAGTGCTTCTGGACTCTCATCCAATAGTCTTTCATAACCAAGGTTTTTGGGGTTAATATCATCCAACGCAAGATCTCCAAAAATAAAAGATACTTTAGCACTCCTGGGAGAATCCTGTGCCTTTTGACTTGCCTCCAGCCCCGAAAGTGACAGCAATGGTTGCTGAGCAAGGCCTCTACTTTCCACTTCACTGGTGGGGTCACCTTGTTTGGTCAGGTGGTGATCAAGGTTGTCTGAATGATAGGTATTTTCTATGTACAGATGCCTGTGGTCTTTTGGACATAAGGTATCATCGGCAATATCAACATTCTTATGTTTTGAGTCTATATACGTTATTTGTGGCTCCTGTTCCCCATCAGAGATGAAAGTGGTCATTTGCGGTACACAGTTCCAATCAGAGCCAAGGAGATTATGCTTTCCTTTCATTTCAGGACCTAAAAAGAGATCCACACAAAGACACATTATAGGGCATTCTATTTTCTATGATGGCTGTTGAAAGCTTCCTAATCTAATTCATTCAGTATCATGAACGTTTGGTTAGTCAAACATTTTATACATGTATGTAGACATGGCTAAAGACCTTTTGGTTAAAGAATTGACCTTGGCTAGCTAAAAGACCCTGATTTAATAGGATTAGCTCAAATGTCCCACACAGGATGCTGCAGTATGGGAGTGGGGAAACAGCTGAATTTCACTGAGCCCTCACTTACCAAGAAGTGATATTATTTATACGTAGGTGCCTATAGCCCTGAAAACCCAATGTGGCTTTTAAAATATTTAGTCACAGTACTCTGAAAGGTTGTAAGATGGTGTTGCAACTCCAGAGGAACAGGTTACTCTTGTCTCTGTCTTCCAGACTGAGAAAGTTAGGGCTTTTCTCCTTCAAAAGTGATTAAGACAGTAGATTTCAAGAATGGCCATATTTTCAAACTTTAAGTAAGTTTGTGTAAATTTTACACATTATGTAAGTTTTATACATTACAAAAAATTCTGGTGATACTTATGACCCTTTAAAAAGAACAGTATGAGTAAGTTAGGTAGATTATTGTTTCTCAGGACAGCACTGGCTGAGGCATGCAGTATGCCTTTGGTTCCATGATACATTTGTGAAAAGCTTACCCTTTTTACCAAGGAAACTCCTAAAATGTAAGCAATTTCTTTATGCATGTGTACAAGTTTTAGCATTCCAGGAAAAAAATTGCTTGATTTACCAAAAAAAAAAAAAAGAACCTTGAAATTTGAAAACAAATTCCAAAAAAATCTTAACCCCAGTATGATAGGACTAGGTTAAAGTGCTGGAGGATTCTTTTTTTTTCCCCTGAGGTCAGTGAATCTTCTCTGATGCTTATAGCCAAAGTGAATAACATATGAGCACACTCACTCCAAATGCTTTTGAAACTCTTTCAGTTCCTTCTCCCTCTGTTTCTATGGTCATCTTTTGCTCTTTAAGTATGTGTATTTTTTTTGTGTGTGTCTATGCATACTTATCAGTCTATCCATTTCGTCTTCTTTGTTTCCCTCCTCTTTGGTCTTTAGCCCCTCTTTTTAACTTGCCATAACATAGAACTGAACTAATTAACTGAATTAATTAATTAAAATTAATTAACTTGTATGAATTTACCTTTGCATCTTGATAATACAATATGACGCACAAAGTAGGTGATTAGGAAGGAAGGAAACAATCATTTACTTGTAAAATAAGCACCTACTATGTACCAGTCTCTGTGCTAAATGCTTTACAAATATTATCTCATTTAATCTTCACAACAATCCTGGTAGGTAAGTGCTGTTGTTATCTCCATTTTTCAGTTGAGGAAACTGAGGCAGATAGCTGTTAAGTGACTCGCCCAGAGACACACTGCTAGTTAGTGTCAGAGGCCACATTTGAACTCAGGTCATGCTGACTCCAGGTCTATCACTTTATCCACTGTGCCACCTAAGTGCCTAAATGATTATTGTTTAGAAAATGTGTTTATTTTTTTTTTTAATGAATGACTTTCTGAATTTGTTAAATAGCATTTGGAATTCCATTTTGGCATCTGGCAGATCTGTGATTTCATCCGGGTGGCTACTGCCTCTACCTGCTTAACTTCACAGCCATTTCTTATGTTCTTCGCCGATACGAGTCTGGCCCACATTTGACAGGAGGAATATCTTGCCCCTGTACCCTGACATATGGTTTGGACTTGTTCTTTTTTCTAAAAATTACTGAGATGGTCTTGGAGATTTCATTGACTCAGGGGAGGAACAGGATTAAAAGGCAGTCAAAGTAGCTTTCTGATGCCCTCAGGACCGAAACTAGGTTATGGCTGATTACCTGGTCCCACCCTCAGGCTTGCGACAAGCAGATCAATGGCATGATGGACATGGGAAAGCTATGGTTAGCTGAATGAATGAAACCTTACCCTGCTCTGAATGTCTTTCCCCTGCTATACCTAAATAAACCTCTTTTTCTTAACTGTTAGATGGAGTACATATCTCATTTTGTTTCAATTTTGATGCCAAGCTCTCAACCTTCCTGAGCCTGGTCTGACATATTACATCATGCTTTCCCTTAAATACTCCCAAGAGGGTATATGCAATGCACTGAAGTCTATCTGTCTGCTCTTATGCTCTTTATTTTTAATTAAGATGTAATCAAGAAAAATGTTTTACATTTCTCAATTTTACTGGCTAAAAAGGCAATTAAGACTAGTTTGTTATTTTACTTTAGCCTTTAGATGATTTTTACCCCACTCTCTGCCTTGACAAACCATATCTGTCTCATGGCCTTTGGTAGAAAAGAAGTTCTAGGGAAGGCATTATTAAGGGACTATTTTGTACATCTATAAAGAAATTCTGGGGAAGGCATTATTAAATGCCTGCTGTATACATGTATAATGGCATTATTATGTCAGGGGCAGCTAGGTGGTACAGTAGATACAGTGCCAGGGCCTGGAGCCAGAAAGGCCTGAGTTCAAATCTAGAATCAGACACTAACTGTGTGATGTTGAGCAAGTCATTTAGCCTCTGTTTGCCTCAGTTTCTTCATTTGTAAAAAAGGGGTAATAATAGTACTTACCTTGCTTGCTGTGTGAGGCTCAAATGAGATAATAATTATGAAGTGCTTAGCATGGTATTTGGCACAAAGTAGGCTCTATATAAATGTTAGTTATCGTCACCATCACAGAAAACAACAATAATTTAAAAACACAGTTATAGTATTTTTCCTCACCTCCCCCTTCACCTCTTAAGTACTATCAGGGGTTTGAGAATCCAGCCTAGCAAACGAGATGAAAAATCAGGCTCCAAATTGGTACCTGGAAGCCATGGCCATGGGTCGTTAGTTAATTTTTAAGGTTTGTCAAAGCAACAACACTAATTCTAGGGTTTGTCTGGCCTGTGAAGTGATGGATACCTGCAGTTAACCAGGTAACTGATTTACCCAGATGTCATTGCTGCTTGCCTCGTTCCTGCTGCCATAGCCCAAATAACTGCTGGGGAGGGTGGGAAGATCATGTCACCACCATCGTATTCCTCGGGAATCTCATTGCCAGGAAGTGTGGAAGGCACTGGGAGGGGTTCCGAGGAAGAGAGCTATCCCTGGGATAGACTAATTAATAAACCTATTAGATCTTTCTGCCCTAATGTCATAACCTTGAAAAAAACTTGACATATAGACTGGTAGCAGTTTGATCCATTTTGACTTCTATCACACTAAAAATAATAGTTTTACATTTAGATACCAGTTTAATGTTTATAGAACACTTTTGTAATAACTTATGATATAAGTGGTGCAAAGATCATTGTTCCCATTTTACAGATGGGGAAGCAGAAGAACAGAGAGGTTAAGGGATTTTTCCCAGGGTTTCACAGTTAGTGGAAGAGCTAGAGTTTGTAGTCCTGTCTTCTGATTCCAAACCTAATGTTCTCACTCCCACACAGTGCTTCTTGCTTTCAAGAACACGTGATTACCCCATTACTTATAGGTATATATACATACACATATATATATATATATTTACATAATCAATATAATTCTTTTTGGGGTCAAGTTTTACATCACTAGAGTATCACAATGATAGGATGTGATGAAAAATTATGAGAACTAGTTTTTATAATTTTTATCTTCTCTTTTTTTCATTAGTCTAGTTAAGCTAGTTAAAGATATCTATGTTAAATCTTCATATCATGTTTTACTTTTTTTGAGGGAGTAGGGGTGAACTCTCTCATCATCTTAATAGCTGCCTCATCTATAGGTCTTTTAAAGTTTATAAGTCACTTTACCCGTAATAGCCCCAGAAGAGATTTTTACAGATTTTACAGATGGTTAGTGTCAGAGCTGTGGAATTTGAACTGATGTCTCCTGACGTCAGTTCCAATATATCATATCGTCCAACATAACTGGGGAGAGATATGGGGGGTAGTCGCATTTATATAAGAAAATACCTGTTTCTCTGTTTCCTGCATTTTTCTTGTTGGCCATGTTAAATATTGACCGTCTGGAATCTACCAGTAGCCTATAATATCCAGCTGTCAAACAGGCAAGGTTCATTGCATCCGATGGTTCCATTAGCAGAATAATAGGCTAAAAACAAGAGAAAGTTGTGGTTAAAGGTTGTCCATTTTAAAACACCTTATTGAAATGTCAGTGTCTAGACATCTATGTTTATGAAGTGTACGTGAAAGGAGTATCTTTGCAAATGCTTCAGTGGAGAACAACAAATGAATAAGTTAGACATGCCCAGCATAGAAAGACTTTTCATACTCATATTCAGGAGACAGCCTTTGAAAAACCTGCAAATTGTGAATTCATTTAAAATCTGATAAAATGGAAAGCTTTATTCCATGAATCCTGTTTTAAAAAATCCTACAACAAAATCAAATCCACTTGCTCTGGAAAGAAAGTATTTTGGTTTTCATTCCAAAGTTATGACACTTAAGAAGCTGAGAGTTACAGGGGGTTGGTTACCAGGTACCAGGCTCCAATCTGAAAATAGCAAGAAGATAAAGTTTAAGGATCAGAGTGAAAATTAGTGTTAGAGAGTTGTAGAAATCAGTTGGAAATGACTGAAAAGCCAAAAAAGAAACGAGGTCGCAAAGTTAGGCAATGATATCATACTTTAAAATAAAGTGTAAAATCACTGAGCCTAACAGAGATCGGTGCTGACAGAAATCTTTGCTAGATGTTTCTACAAATAGTGATGCTACATCAAAGAAACTGACATGGGGGACAAATTAAAGGACAAAACAAGGAAGAACCAAAAAGATGTTTTCCCCCACTTTGGTAGTGAAGGCAGTGAGATTGCTGCTCAATTGTTTTTGAATGACTGGATATGTTTGAGACATATCACATGACTTGCCCATACCTTTTTGGAGCTCACTTTACAATATGATAAGAAACACATAGCAATATAGGTATGTATATACATATAAATATATACCTATGCTTATATAATAAATACAATAAAAAATACATACATATAAACATATGTCCACACATATACACACATATATGCATTGCATATATATGTATGTGTAGGTATAATTTATATGTTCTGGGTATGTATATGTATACCCCCTATGCATACTCAGATATGTGAGTATGTTCACACTATATACTAATTTATTAAGTTATAGTTGGCGGAGACAGTTCCCAAAGGGCAAAGATCACAGATCCTTGAAGTAATTTATGTGTGGGTAGTTAGGTATGTGTGTATACATACACATATACATATGAATGTATACATATACACATACATATGTGAGTAGGCGCAAATATACATAACCACTCACACATGAATACTTCAAGGATCTGTGTGACCTATGCCCTTTGGGAACTTTCTCAGTCAACTGTAAGTTAGTAAATTAGTCTTAGAGCATTGCATGAGGCTCAGGGTACTTAAGTGATTTAATTAGGGTAATATTATATTAAGTGTTGGAGACGCTATTTTATATAAACCAGGCTTTCCTGATTCTGGCGTCTGGCTCTTTACTTACTATACTACATTGCCTCTCACAGTATGTATATCAACATACAACAACTGCATCTACCTTGGTTTTTTGTCCCCAGAGCAGCTTTAAATGGAAACCAGACTCTGTCCAGATGTCTGAGAAGTGCAGCCTCTTGTGATAGTATCTTTCCCTTCCCTTCCCTTCCTGTGGCTGCTGTTCCCATGTTTAGTTCCTTTCCCATTTCCTGTCCAGTGCCCCACCAGTGTATGTGTCTAGTTACTTCAAAAGTGAATCTCATGTGGACCAATTTGGGTATACTCATATTCAGGCTTACTTCAAGCTGGAGTAGACTAATGCAAGCCAGTGGTATCAGCAGTATCCCATTCTGCTTCCTAATCCATATTTCTACCTTTGACCTAATGCTAATCCCCTTTCTTCGACTCTCCCAACTTGCTCTCATACTCTCTGGCTTGATCCCCAGGGGGCACCTGCTATCTCCAGTTCTAGGGGCAACCCTGTGAGACTGTACCCCTAACATTATAGCTTGTGAGATGCTACTGGTATGCTTCCCATTAATAGACAGTAGATGCAATTAACTCTCGGCAAAGCCATTTACTGAGAACAGTAGCTACAAAATACCATGCCCCCCCAACCCCCACTCCATAAACTCAGACTAAATTTGAGTGGGCTCACATTTAAAGTACAACTGTAATGAGACACAGGTGTAGGATATACGTGGGGCAAAGACAACTCAAAACTCCAGGTACTTCAGGGCCCGGTAGTTCCTATTGTCTTCATAGAGTCCTCACGAATCTCTGCGTACAGCATCTCAGGGTTGTTACGGTGGGGTCCCAGGTTTTGCTTCTCTCCACAGCTTGACCCCTGATTGTCAGGGCTAGTTCTCTCTTAAGTCTATAGTTGACTCTCTTCTCTGCTGCCAGGAGTCTTGTTCCTCAAAGCTGTTTCTTCCCTTGAGACTTTTTTTTGATGATAAAACTCTATAACTGTTTATTCACAAATAACTGAAGCATTTGGTGCCATTAGGCTCATTGTGCAGTCTGAGCCACAGGACCAAAACACCTTGTAAGCTGCCTCTCCTCTTTTTCCACAGCCTTTCTCAAGGACTGTTATCCATTGGTAAGATTTGGTCTGTAAGTCAAAGCAAGGACGGCTCATGGGAATGGATTTGTGATTATCTGATAGACTTCTTGTGGCTCAGAGGTGTCAGACAAAATGAGATTCACTAAGAAACTACCCAAAAGTAGTACCAGGAGAACAGCATACACAATGACCGAAGTTCTGCTTGGTATGCAACCCAAAGAAGGCATGTCTAGAGGCTCTTTTCTCTCTTCCTCTAGGCCTGGCAAAAAATTGGCCACTCCAGCTATAGGACACCTCCTCACCCAGTAGCCCTTGACCCTTCCCTACCCCTAGCCCGGGAAGAAAATCCCACCCTTTGCTCCAACCACCTGTCTACTCAGTTACGTAACATTCTATCTGAGACTTTTCTTTATCCAGGCTTATCCCTCCATTGTACCTTGAATGCTCTTGAATCAAAGAATTCTCCAAGTGCTGGATGGGATGTAGCTCCCTTTGCAAGTTGCTGCTAGATACCATGGCCAATGTGGAAGGGGAGGAAAGAGAAACTCCCCTCTGACCATCTGCAGGGTCATCCTGAACCTGCATGCTCTCACTCTCACAAACTGACTGCCTTTTAAGGTCACTGGGAGAGGGGGTACCCATCTTCCATTGGCCAATGGGATTGTTCCTTGTGATTTACTCAGAGAAAGGTGCTCACATCTCCTAAAAGAATCATGACAGACTTATCTGTATGTTAGTTTAATACTTCATCGACACCTTGAAATTAGATGCTGGGCTTTCTGGACTGCGAGTAGGCCAGAGATCAGTTTCCCTGAGCTAGTTTTCTCATTTTCTATGGTCACTGAGAAAGCACAATAAATTTTGCCTGGTCTTTAGTTTTCCTTCAATGACCTCACATCTAACTTGCTTTCTTCATGGAGCTTGGTGATTTCTTGACTTGGTGATTTCACTCAATTTAGTACAAAGATTTTTTCTCAGCACAGGGAAGATAGGAGCACATATGGATGGATAGGTTGGGAGCATCCAAACTGATGATGTCACATATCCGCTGGAATATTTGATAGGCTTCCTCTTTTTTCTTGAAACAAAATCCCCTAGATCAACAAGTTCTTCCTACTGTTAGATTTTTTTCTGGCTGTGGGTTCTATCTCTATCTCTTCCTACTCTAAGGCTTCTTCCTATTCCCTAATCGCCATTCTAAAACCACTCATATACTCTCTCTCCTCCTCAATTCTCATCCTGTAGGGTCAGCATAGGGGGCATCTCTCCTGGTTGAGTTCTATCACTTGGGCTTACTAGTTCTTCTCAGCATAAATGTTAGCACACGTTAGGATACCAAATATAAATAAGGAGTCAGCATATCATAGGGATAGGGAGAGCTGGCCTTCGAGTCAGGAAGGCCTGTGTTCAAGACATATACTATCTGTGTGGCCACAGACAAGTCAATCAATCCATCAATGCCTCAAACAACTCTATTGTTAATTGGTATGTATTGAACCCTGGCAGTTTTCTATACCTAGAAATCACAGGCCTAGACCAGACTTGTACTCCTGTGCTCCCCAATCCACCCTCCTCAAAAAAAAAGTATATTTGTGTGTGGGTGGAGGAGTCAAGGGGGGGATTCGCTTACCTTTGGTGGTCTGATCAACATATGATTTGAGGAAGAGGGTTTGTTTACTTATCCCCCCCATCATATCAGATTATTATACCTCCATCCCCTCTTCCTTCCCTCCTTCCTCCATAACATCCACATTCAGTGATATAGCAGAGAAAGCCCTGAACCAAAAGGCAGAAGACTTGGATTCAGACCTGGCATCTGCTAATTATATGATCTTGAGGCAGTCACTTACCCCTCAATTTCTTATATAATAAATATGTAGATAATAAAGCTGAGATTTTTCCCTCACAAAGTTGTTGTGTGGATCAAATATGATAACTTATGATTTCAAATTGTACAACAATTCTCAAGGACCTGAGCATCATCCCTTAGCTCACCTAGATGAAGTTTAACAAGAAGGAATTAAATTCCAAGAAAGAGGACTAAGTAGGAGACATTCCCCCCACCTTCATCCTGGAATTCAAAAGTACAACTGGTCTGATATCAATGTTCAATTCAATTTGATTCAATTAAGTTCAACAAACCAAGCACCTGCTTTGCTTAGGAAGAGGACTCATGCATGAATCATAGACTTTTAGAACTTGTCTAACCCTCTCATTTTGTAAAAGATGAAACTGAGGCCCCCCAAAAGTTAAGGGATTTGACCAACATCATATAGCCACTTAGAAGGAGAGGAGTGTCTCTTCTTGGTCCTATGCTTTTTCCACTGCTGAGACATTCTGGAACCCATTTGAACTTTGAAAGCATCATTGAAAGTCACCAATCAGTCAATCAATCAACATACATTTATTAAACATTTGTTATATATCAGGCACTAGTCTAGGCACAAAGACACAAACGAAGCAAACCCTGCCCTTCAGGAGGCCACGTAGAGTGCAGGAAATTTGAGTTGTGTGAGTTCAAATTTGACCTTAGATACTTATTAGCTGTGTGACCCTGGGCAAGTCACTTAACCCTGTTTGCCTCAGTTCCTCATTTGTAAAATGAGGTGGAGAAGGAAATGGCAAACCACTCCAGTGTCTTTGCCAAGAAAACCTCAAATGGGCTCATGGAGAGTTGGACAGGACTGAAAAACAACGTAAAGACAACAACAACAACATCTATCTATCTATCTATCTACCTATCTATCTATCCATCCATCTATCTATCTATCTATTTAATCTATCTATCCATCCATCCATCTATCTATCTATCTATCTATCTATCTATCTATCTATCTATCTATCTATCTATCTATCTATCTATCTATCTATCTATCTATCTAATCTATCTATCTATCCCTGTGATATATACCAAAAGGATCATGGATTCTCAAGCTGGAAGTAACCTTAGTGACCATTGAGTCCAGCCTCCTCATTTGATAGGTGAAGAGACCAAAGCCTAGAGAGGTTAAGTGACTTGCCTAAGGTCACAGTTAATAAGCATTTGAGGCAGAATTTGAACTCAACTCTTCCTAATTCCAAGACTAGTGATCTATCTATCCAGTGTACTACCTGATTCATATAACTATACATCTACTGTTTAATCACCGTGAGTAAAGCAAGGCTATACCATCTGGCGGCAAGAACTGAAGACTTACTTTCACATCCAACACATGGAGTTCCACCCGAATGGAGCCTTCATCTTCTGTAAACATCTCAATCCTGTTGACGTGGCTGAAATCAGCCAAAAGAGCCACCAAGTTGGTTTTGGTGTTTATCACATGACTTATTCCATACCTGGGTCCAACTAGTAAAGTCACTTCTGAGCGTTTTTCTGCCTGCTATAATAAGAAGACAAAAACAGCCTTTGGAAGAACCATAATTTTTAAAAATAAGATTACATTTTAGTTGCAAAATGTTTCTGTGCTGCTTTACTAATTCTTTCAGTTAGATGAGAAATCAAGGATATGACCATACTATGGCCAGGACATATTATGAATTATTCAGAAAATAAGCATTATCACATCATATCACAATATATATGAATCTATGAATCATTAGAGTATTCAGTTAATAAGATTTTTTTTTTAACATGGAAGCTGTTGCTGCCTCAATTATTTAAATGGATATCAATTGTTAGAATCTTTTGGTTTTTTCCCTTTTTCTGGGTCTGTAAATTTTTCTAGGGCACTTTGCAGCTGGTATTATCTAGTTCAACATTTCTTCTGATATTTTCAGACTGCAGCAAAGTAGGTTAGAAATGAACCCTAGGAAAGAACCTGCACTGATCTGCTTCTGTCGTCAGACTGAGCCTCGTGCAGGAATGACTTCAATAATGATGGAATACAGACTATGGAGGCTTTTCATAAAGTCAAGAAAAAGAGCAATTACCACTAATGTTGCCTTGAACACACGGCCCCCGTATAATCGAAGATCACTGAGGAACTTGAGATAATGGACCTTGGCTTGCAAAGCCGACAGCTGAGGAGAAAGGAAAGCTAAGATGTTAGTCTAGGCACAAAGACACAAATGAAGCAAACCCTGCTTGGGAGGCAGGCGGGAATCAAGTACAAACCCAAGGGGAAATAGAGCTGTGTTTACATGGGTGAAGGGGATGAGGATCCCCATAGGAAGGGCTCTCTGGCAAGAGGAAAAGGAAATTGCAGCACGTTCGATTTCCTGATGAAGGAATGCGGCTTGAATTCTTGAAATTAAAATCTCACTTGTTTGTGGAGAAATGTACGAAGGATTCAGGCATGTGGATGGGCTGCATCAGGGCATTGGAGCAGCCCTGGAGCTCTTCCAAAAAGAGAGAACAGGAAGTTAAAATGTTCAAATTAAACATCTGCTCACTGAAGGATTTCGAGAGCAGATTGGAGCTTTCTCACTGTAATCAGTGACAAAGGCAGGCTTTTCTCCAAACTCTGGTTTACCAATGGGTGGAAGCTGGCAAAGCAGGAACTGTGTGAGGTTCACTCCTATTCAGTATTTGTAGGGGCTTAGGGTTTTTTTTTTTTTAATTCTAGCACCTGCATGTTGTAGAAAGCCATTTAATCCCAGCTCCTCACTTTCCCTCTGCCAAGTTTCTTCAGGTTTTTATAAGTTCTCAGAGAAAATTAACTTTTTAAACTCAGACTGAATTGTGGAAATGTTTGAACTTCCTGTGGAAGTTCATATTTTATTCATTTACCTCCAAGAATTTGAATTTGAATCACATGCATCATTTACAAATGAAATTCAATCTAGATAAAACTCTTTTTATACAAATCTAAAAATGTAGGGATCCATATCATAAAGTGCTTTTGATCTAGGAGGCCTTGTTTGATACCAGTAAGCAAGAAATTTAAAATCTATCTGCAATGGTTATTACTAGTGAAAAGAATGAAGTGTGCGTGTGTGTGTGTGTGTATGTATGTATACATGTATGCACACATACACATACACTCCTTATCTGGAAATGACTATAATGTTAGTTTTCAATGGTTATGTTTCTAGCAGGCTCATGTACTGACTGAAACTTATGAGTGCTTAACTTGTAGTCAATCATTGCCTGGGTCTGAAGCTTGCCTCTGACATTCGTAAGCAGTGTGATCATGGCAAATCAAAACCTCATTGCACCTCAGTTTCCTCATCTGTAAATTTTACAAAACTACCTATAAAACTTATCTTGAAAGGTTGTTGTGAGGATCTTATGAGATAATGTCAACAAAGCACTTTAAGTGCTTAAGAAATACCAGTGATACTATAAGCATTATTGTACCTTCAGTGTTAATTATTTAGTGCTGGTTACATGCCATGCTTCATTCTAGAAAAATGAGTCTTTTGAAAATTAAGATGGTGGCAAATTCTTCACCAGCAACGGTTCTCATAGCTGGAGAGACAGAGGATTGTAGAGATAACACAGGATGGATATGTGTTTTTAGGGAGAGGAGCTGTGGTAGGGTAGCAGGCTCATTTGAAAGTATGCCTCCTACCCTTGGACAGAGAAGTAATGGATTATGGATGTAAGAGTGATGTAACTAAGTGATAGATGTAAGAGGTGCACATTGTCAGACACGGTCAATGTGTTGACTAATTGTATTTTTCTTTTAAACAAGAGAAAGTTCTCTGCTGGATGAGGGTGGGGGAGGCATCAGGAAAGTAAGTGATAGTGATAGAAGAAAAATAATATCAATAAAACTTTAAAAAAGAATTAAGGGAGACAAATAGGACGGAAGTAAAGAGGGACAGAAGAAAGGAAGGAAAGTAAGAAGGAAGAAGGGAAATAAAGAAGAAGGGAAGAAGAGAAGGAAGGAAGAAAAGAAAAGGAAGAAGTAAAGAAGGAAGGAAGGAAAGAAGAAAGAAAAGAAGGAAGGAAAGAAGGGAAGGAAGGAGGAAGGAAGAAGGGAAGGCAGGGAGGGTGAGTCACAGAATGTTGAATTAGAGAAGACCTGGATTCAATTCTGGCCCTATCATTTATTAGCCATGGGACCTCTCCGGGAATGTGTTAGTAAGCCAGATAATTATGTAAATTAGTCAAGGCCCAGGTTGGAGAGAAATGGGCCAAGGACTTTAAAAAGAAATTGGGCCATGAGTAGGTGAATAAGAATTCAAACACAAATGAAATGAATGGTTTCCCAGTTTTAACCCGAGGACTTCACCATGAAAGATGAGGCATCATTTCTTTGACCTAAGGTAGTGCATGAAAGGTTGGCGCCTGTGGCCCAAATGGTTTTTTTCAGGTTTCTTAAAGGAAGCTATGGAGGAATGGGGAATAGAAACCAGGGTGCTTTAGGTACTAAAACAATGATATAATATCTGACATTAACACCAGAAAATTACCAACATAAATAAATATAGATTTATGTTCTATTCACAAAAGCTTTTATGGTCAGTGTCAACCAGTAAGTGGTTTCTCGGGCTGTTAGACTGCATCCAATTTTGTAGGACCAATGTTTTTGGAGGACCCTACTATTTCTATCTCTAGAAACACTATAACCAGATGGATTTATGTTACCTGACTTTTGATCAATCTATAAGCCAGAGCTCTCTGTATCTACTAACGGTGCACATGCTCAAGTCATATTTCTCTTCTTTAAAAGCATATGTATTATTAATAATGAGGAATCATTATATTTAATACTAATAATGAATAATTAAAATTTTTAAAAAAGCCTCACAGATACTATTACTAAGGTGAATTAAGCATATTTTATAGAAAGGAATCTCTACACCTATTCATTATTCTTCAGTGTCAGAGAAAAAAAAAACCCAAGGTACCACTAAGTGTTAGGTTTAGAGGTGATGGGGAAGGTAAGATAATACTCTGAATTTTTCATTAGCCTTAGGCCTTAAATGGGGGGGGGAACACACATGCTAAATAATATGGGCTAGGCCTCTGTGAGTAGCAAACTATTGTTTGTCACTTTAAAGATAGTTCCTGTGGTTTAATAAATATATTTATTTTTCATTGTTCTTGGAAAAACATTAAAGTTAACACAGAAGTTAAACAGTATTATTGCTTGTGAAAGTGTGGTGCTAAGTATTTTACCAAAGGACTAATTTTAAGCATTTTTAATGCATGCAGTCTTCCCTTTATAAAATATATTTTCTATTAAGATGCAAATGTAATACCTTTTTCCCCGGCGGCACTAGGTTTTGATTTGCTTTGACAAGGTGGGAAAGTGCTTTCTTTATGTTCTTTTCTTTCATGCTTTGCAGCACAGCAGATGGAAGAAAAGTCTCTAATCCCCATTCTTTTCTGCAATAAAAGGCATATCTTTAATTTCACATTCCTGGGGTATTTGGTTATTGAGGGCTAAGTGGTGTTGTGATGTTTGTTTGAACAAATGAACACCTGAGGATGCAGAGAGTGGATAAATTCAGAGGCGAGGGAGACAACATGTCTTTTGTGCTCAGGAGATACAATATTTAATCATTAGCAAAGGCTTTACATTTTTTAAAATGAAATTTTTATTGGTATCTTTTATTTTTATATCACCTACCATTCCCAATGTATCCCTAACTTTTCCCCTCCTGGAGAGCCACCCTTTTCAAAATAGATTAAAACTGAGGGAAAAAAAAAGTGTTGTTGTTGTTATTGTTTTAATTGACTAATTAATGAACCTTAACAAGTGATATCTGAAATGTTCCTCATCTAGTTTTCCACCTCTGCAAAGAAGGGAGGGAGGTTCTTTTTTTTTTTTCCTAATTTTAGTTTAATTTTTTTGGGGAGGTTCTTTTACATATATCTCTTCTTAACTGCCAAGTTTGGTCATTATAATTTCACAGCTTTCAGTTTCAATTGTTTCCTTGTTGTTGTCCTTTGTTCTTTCTATTCATGTTGCTGTGTACCTTGTTTCTCTGGTCATGCTTTCTTCCCTTTGCATCAGTTCATCAAGTCTTCTCTTATATAAAAGGCTTTAATTTTTAGAAAGAAGCATATTCTTTTTTGCATTGAGATTAATTGGACTCAGAGGTTGGAACCAATTATACCTGAAGAAATGCACTTTTATCATTTTATAGTGTCACTCTATCTCGCTGTTTCTGTCTCTGTGTTTGTTTTTCTGTCTCTTCCTTCTATCGTTCTATCTCTCTTCCTGTTATTTTTGTTGTTGTTGTGTTTTTTTTTGTTTGTTTTTTTTTTGCCATGACAGCATCTTTGTTTTTCTAAGGCAGTGAAGTATAGAGGAAAAAGTATTGGGCTAGAAGACCTGGGTTCTAACCCTAGCTTTAACCCTTAGTTCTTGTTCAATTGCGTCAGACTTTGTCATCCCATTTGGGGTTTTCTTGGCGAAGATACTGGAGCAGTTTTCCATTTCCTTCTCCAGCTCATTTTACAGATGAGGAAACCGAGGCAAACAGCTAAGTGATTTGCCCAGGATCACACAGGTAGTAAGCGTCTGAGTCCAGATTTGAATTCAGGTCTTCCTGACTCCAAGCTCAAGTGCTTTAGCCACTGAACCGCCTAGCAGCCCTCAACACTTAGTAGTATTGGACAAGTTATTTAATCTCTTTGGGCCTTTGCTTCCTCATCCGTAGAATTAGGATAATGATACTTCATAGAGATGCTATACAGAAAGCTTTTTAGAGCACTTTATAAATGTGAGCTATGTAATTAATTAATTAATTAATATAATAATTTCTGTTATTTTGTTGTTATTGTTCAGTCATTCAGTAATGTCCAACTCTTCGTGACCCCATGGACCATACTATCCAAGGGGTTTTCTTGGCAAGGATACTGGAATGTTTTGCCATTTTCTTCTCTAGTGGATTAAGGCAAACAGAGGTTAAGTGACTTTTTCTACTATTGGCATTTATTAATGTTATGTCACTATGTTTTTTTGTTTATTTTGGCTAGATAAATCCAGAACTAGATTGCTCTACTTCTCTTGCCTTGAATAGAATGTTATAGTGTGAGAAAAATGAAGCCTATGAAGAATCCAGAGAAACACAGAAAGACTTGTATGAAGTGATGCTGAGTAAAGACAACAATATACACATTGATTATGGTCATGCTAAGGATACAAACACTAAAGAGCAATCAAACTCTGATGAACCGCAATGGATAATTTCAGTCCTGGAAAAATGATAAGGAGACAAACCTTCCTCCTCCAGTAGAGGGGTGGGGATTATGGATGTGGAACGTGGTACTCACTGTCAGATGTGGTTGAGTGGATTGGGTTTTGCTTAAATATTTTTCTTTGTTCCAAGGAAGAGACAAGAAGTAGGGGAATTAAGGGGAAATAACTGTGGGACAAAATCAAAAGGCAATAATAAAATAAAAAATAAATTAAATACACTTATTTTCCCCAATGCCTGGGACTGTCTGCCTTTGCCTCCTGCCTGGCCCGGCTTCTTTCAAATCTCAGCTAAAGTCCTATCTACCTTCTTCAAGTCTTTCCAATCCCTAGGTAGCCACATGGTATAGTGGATAGAGTACTAATCTTATACTAAGGATGACCTGAGTTCAACTCCAACCTTAGATACTTACTACTTGTGTGATGCTAGACAAGTTATTTAACTTCTGTTTGTTTCACTTTCCTCATCTGTACAACACTTACCTCTCAGAGTTGCTGTGAGGATAAAGTGAGTTAATATTTGTAACCGTAGAGCTCTAAGCCCAAATTAGGAATCTGACCTCGGACACTTACTAGTTATGTGATCCTGGGCAAGTCACATAATCTCTCTTTGCCTTAATCCACTGCAGAAGCTCCAGTATCTTTGTTAAGAAAAACCCAATGTACAATATTGGTGTGCTATGGTGCATGGGTGGTGATGAGTTAGACATGACTGAACAACAACTTTATTTGTAGAGTTTTGTAAAACTTAAAGCATGATATAAATGTTAGTTATTATGATAGAGGAATCTAGATGGTGTGGTGCATAGAGCAATGGTCCTGTATTCAGGAAGACCTGAGTTCAAATCCATCCTAACAGACTTCCTAGCTGTGTGACCCTGAACAAATCACTTAATCTTTGAATGCCTCAGTTTCTTCAATTGTAAAGTGAGGATAATAATAATAGTACCTACCTTCCTGGGTTGTGAAGATCAAATGAGATAACATTTGTAAAGTGCTTAGCACAGTGCCTGGCACATATAGTAGGTGTCTAATAAATTCTGTTTCCATTCAATTTCCTTTAATGCTAATAACTTCCCTTTGTTTATTATGTCTAATGTATCCTGTATATGTCTTGTTTGTACATAGTTGTTAGCATGTTGTCTCTCCCATTAAAGTGTGAGCTCCTTGGGAGCAGGGACTGAGTGTAACCTTTTTTTTTTTTTTTGGGTATCCTCAGTTCTTAGCACAGTGCCTGGCATGTAGTAAGTGCGTAATAAATATTTGAGAACTGAAGTAATATGTATGTCTATAATTCATGTAATTAGAGCTGTTAGAGTTAGAGTTAGAATGAGCTGCTTTGGGAAGTGATGTGTTTCTCATCACTAGCAGTCTCAGGCAAAACCTGAATGATTGTTTAGATAATTCTTGTTCAGATCCAGATTGGATGAAACGATCTCTGAGGTCCCTTCCAAATGAGATTCTAGGAATCTGCTATATGTGTGACCTTGGGCAAGTCATTGACCTTAATCTGGTCTTGATTTTCTTATCTGTGAAATGAGTGTTAAATTAGATGATTGCTAAAGTTCTTTCCTATTCTAAAGTCTCATTGTGCTCCTCTGCCTTGCACATAATAGGTGTTGAGTAAAATATTGATTAAGTTGATTTATGCAAGTTGACATATCTTGTAATGGGCCAGGCCCTGAACCCATGTGTTCAGATTCACAGTTCATTAGACTTTTAAACTGCTAGACCTCTTCCACTGATCAAGCTCTTTCTCAGAGTCACCTGACTGTCTTCTTCCTCTGAACTTACGGTACCTATTACCTATGCCAATACTTTGGCACATAGCATATGGGATCTCATGATGCTTATTGATTTGCTATTCAAACCTTATTATTATTTCACTTCTAAATCTCACTTTGAAGCATGTCTTGTCTCCTCAACTAGAGTATAAGGTCTTTGAGAGCGAGGCTTGGGAATCCCTGGTTTGTACCCAGACAGAACAACTTTCCTAGTGGAAATTCTCAACAAAACTGCCTGTCTGCCTGACTAAATGAGTAAGAAGAATAAAAGTCTGCACAGTACCTTAAAAAAGAATTTTTTTTTTTGTTTCAACTATGGACACCTGATTAGATGGGTATGTATTCATCTCTTTGCACCAAACATGCTTGTGGTGGCATAAACAGATGAATCTGCCTCTGTCATTTGGACATCTACCTGTGTGACCTTGGTTAAGTCCCTTAACTTCTCTGGGTCTCAGTTTACTCATTTGTAAAATGAGGTTGAACTAGATGGCCTCTGAGATGCCATTCTGTTTTAAATCTACAGCCTTTCAACTTATATAACATCCCCTTTCTTCTCTAGTCACACTATTTCTTCCCATTGTGCATCTTAATGAGTGATAGTCAGAGGAGTCAGAGAAACATGTATGAGCTGGGAAAAATGGAGACTAGAAGGCATCTAACATTTCACAACCATATTTTGGTTTAACAAAAACAACCATTCTGGTGTCGTGATAACTGCTGTGTCTTAGAAGGAAATAGGACCCTAGTTCTCCACCATGTTAGCCCTAATTGCTGCAGAACTGTTTAGGTATCTATTCAGCTGGTTGTTTCTGACTGGCCTTTACTCTACATTGAAATGGGCATATTCATTTGTAGGACAGTGGGAAGAGAGACATAACCTCAGGGCTGTTGGCTTTAAAAATGGGAGGAAAGATTTGTTCTGAGATGTCAGCAACTGTTCAATTGAAAGCAGAAAGACAACTGTCTGTATCCTAGATCAAACTCTGGCATTAACATGTGCCCTGACCTCGGCCAAATCACTTCACATCAGTTTCTTTATTCATAAAACACATGTGGTTAGATGAAATACATTTCTAATGGTGTATCATTTTATATAGATATAATGAGGGTAATAATACTTGTACCCAATTTTACAGGAATCTTTTGGGTATTACGTAAGATAATGGAAGTAAAAATGTCTTTTAAAAATGAAATGCTATATGAATGTAAGTGTAGGCCCTGTGAGGACCACTAGGTGGAGCAGTGGAGAGAGTGCAGGGTTTGGAGTCAGGAAGACTCATCTTCCTGAATTCAAATCTGGACTCAGACACTTAATAGCTATGTGACCCTGGGTAAGTCATTTCACCCTGTTTGCCTCAGTCTCCTCATCTGTAAAATGAGCTGGAGAAGGAAATGGCAAACCACTCCAATATCTTTACTCAGAAAAGAGAATTGGACACGACTAGAAATGACTGAACAACAAAGGCCCTGTGATGGATGGATGAATGGAAAGAGAGAGAGAGAGAAAGAGCGACAGAGAGAGACAGAGAGGGAGAGGGGATAAATAAGTTTGGAGAGGCTCATAACTAGAGAGCTGGACACTAAATGATGACTATTCTTATGCACAGAAATTGTCTATTAAGTATAGAGGGATTACCCTTCAACAATGGCAGATCCTTGAGGCAGTATAAATTGTTTGATAACTTTCATATATAGTAATTATAACTTTGATAACAACACACTTCAACTTCTACCTGTGTTATAATTACCTTTGTTTGTGTCTCATGTCCCTTCCAGAATATAAGCTCTATGAGGACAGGAGAC
Source organism: Vombatus ursinus (assembly GCF_900497805.2). Classification (NCBI taxonomy): domain Eukaryota; kingdom Metazoa; phylum Chordata; class Mammalia; order Diprotodontia; family Vombatidae; genus Vombatus; species Vombatus ursinus. The sequence goes on along the minus strand of NW_020954592.1, from coordinate 7,014,751 downwards.
ATGTCTGCCAAATCTTTCCCAGTGCCTAGCACAGAATAATTTGGTTCAATTCAATTTAACAAATATTTATTATGCACTTATTATGTGCCTGGTGCTGTAGTACGGCTCTGGGAGTATAAAGACAAAAAAAATAATAATCCCTGCCCTCAAGGCACTCACATTTTGTTTCTATGTTTGGCTTCATTTAATAAGGTTGAAAAGTATTTAATTTATTTTAGAAGGTAAATGTAGATATAACTAGTAGCTATTATTTTTTTTAAATGTCTGTATTTTATGAAGATAAGGGCTTGGTACCTCAGATGGGGCAGGTAGGTGGCTCAGTGGATAGAGTGCTGGGCCTGGAGTTTGAACCTGAGTTCAAATCTGTCATCTGACACTTACTCGCTGTGTGACCCTGGCCAAGTCACTTAACCTCTGTTGACTTAATCCACTAGAAAGGGAAATGGCAAAACACTCCAATATCTTTGCTAAGAAAACTCCATGGACATTGTCCACGAGGTCGTGAAGAGTCAGACATGACTGAACAACAACAGCCTCAGATAGAGGCGAAGAATCTTCTTATATTACAGAACAGCCCTGGTTCAAGAGCTCACAGGTACACACCATCAGGTGCTATGGCTGTAACCCGCATAGGGATGGGCACTGGATCTACCAAAGCAGGTTGGCACCTTCTCTGCAACCTGTAGCGTTAGAGAATTGGCTAGAGCTCCAAGGAAAAGTGGATTGGCCACAGGTGCCCAGCCGGAAGACGTCAGACTTGGGACCTGAAAACAGACTTTCTGGCTCTAAGGCCAGCTCCCCATCTGCTATCCCGTGCTGGCTTTATAACCCCCTTAACCTTGTATAGGCAGTGAACAGAGTGCCAGGCCCCAAGTCAGGATGAGATCCAGACTCACACACGTATGGGCTGTGTGGCCCCAAGCAAGTCACTTAACCTCAATCTCTTCATTTCTTCTACTGTAAAATGGGGATAATACCGCCTACATTAACCCTCCACAGGGTGGTTGTGAGGATCCAATGAGATAATAATTATAAAGTGATTAGTGCAGTTCCTGGCACACAGTAAGTGTTCAATAAATGCTTCCTTCCTTCCTTCTGTCTTCCCTTCCTTGTATACACCTTGGTCCAGACTGGAATAAACTACTATTTACCCAAAGAATTTCCTTCAGAAAAACTCTTGCAATCTTCTATCCCCTATTTCCCTCTCATCCCCTGTTCTATTCCTATCCCCTCTTCCTGTCCACGTGATCACCAGTTCCAGTTCAGAGAGAAAGCCATAGGGAAGTGGCAGGGACAGAGGCAAGAGCCATTGCTGGGGGGGGGGTCACCTTGGTTACAAGGCCCTGCTGGTTAATATTTGCTTAGAATGGACATGAAAAAAGAGAATAACAGGATTGTAGATTTGGGGCAGCTAGGTGGCCCAGTAGATAGAGTGTTTGGCCTGGTGTCAGGAAGACCCATCTTCCTGAATTCAAATCTGGTCTCAGACACTTAATATCTGTGTGACCTTGGGCAAGTCACTTAATCCTGTTTACCTCAGTTTCCTCATCTATGAAATGAGCTGGAGAAGGAAATGGCAAGCCACTCCAGCATCTTTGCCAAGAAAACCCAAATGGGGTCATGAAGAGTCGGACAGGACTGAAACAAAACAATAACAACAACAAAATCATAGATGTACAGCTGGAAGTGACCTGTGAATCCAATCTCTTCATTTTCTAGATAATGAGAGAGAAAAAGAGACAGACAGAGATTGTGTCAGAGGCAGAAAGAGACACACAGACATAGAGGCACAGAGAGACAGAGAGCCAGAGGGAGAAAGACAGAGAGAGAGACAGAAAGAGAGAGACACACAGAGAGAGAATCAGAGACAGAAAAAGACACAGAAAAACAGAGAGAGACAGAGATAGAGAGACAGAGAGAAAGGTGGAGTGACTTGTCTAAAGTTAGGCAGCAGAGTCAGATAATGAAGCCTACTTGCTGGGCTCCAAATGTGGCCCTCTTTCCATTGCCTCTCAAGTCACAAAGTCCAAGGAATAATTGCAACCAGGTAAGGCTGAAGAGAAACCTGGCAAGTGGCATAAAAAAAGGCATACTTCGGACTGAAAGGAAATTTAAACTGCGCTCTCCCTCTTTCCTCCTATTTCTTTTTTTTATTCAGTTGCCATGGGAATCTATGGGTGAGATCTCTGTGAGTCCTCAGCAGCGGCCAACTGTGCTCTTGAAGCAGTATGGTGTGTTGAGGGAGGAGCACTCCAGGCTTCCCCTTCCCAACGGAACAGTGCGACCACGGGCAGGTCACTTAAATACGTTGGGTCTCAGTTTATCATCTGTTAAGGGAGAATATTGACATTTGTCCCCCCAGGGCTGTTGTGAGGAGAGTGCTTTCTAAACCTTGAAGTCCTATATACATACAAATGATGTTTTTTTTATCTGTATGCAATGTGAGAGTGGAGAGTGTACAATCCTATGCTGGCTCACATGATCTCTTAGTGTCCCTTCCATCTCTAAAGCCTATGATTCTTAGCCTAGAAATGTGAGGAAGGATAAGAGGACGTAAAGAAAGCAAGGAAATTTATGGGCCCGAGGAGCTCTTGTATCTCTACCATGGCTGTTTTCTAATATAATGCAATCCTTTTCCCCTACCTGAGATACTTAACCTTATCTCCCCAGATTGAAGGCATTTGAAAAACAAAAATGACTACTATTTATGTCTACTTTGTAAAATGAGTTAAATACATCCCTGACTTATTAAATGAAGTCAAATGAACAGAACGTGGGTGGAATACTAGTAAATGTGGGTGACACCATTGCAAATGTTTGCAGACCAGAGAGAATTAGAGTTTTTAAAGCTATAGTCAGTGCTGGGTTCAGATGATCATGTAAACAGGCAATAATAACTGATATTTATATAGTACTTTAAAGTCTACAAAGCACTTTATATATATTATTCCATTTGATCTTCCCCACAGACTCTGTAAAAATCATATCTCCATTTTGCAGATGAGGAAATTGAAACTCAGAGCAATTAAGTGATTTGCCCATAGTAACATAGCTAATAGCTTTCCAAAGTGGGATTTGAATCCAGATACTGGCTCTAAATCCAACATTCTCTCCACTATGCCATGATGATTTTCATTGCCTGAGGACCGTTGGTCTGGACTTTGGCCTACGGTTATTGCTAATGTACAGGGAGTTCTGTGGACCTCTGGATCCCAAATGGGCCTCGGCAGTTGGCCCTAGAATTTTGAGAGCACTCCTAAATTGAGCCTGTCCTTTGTAGATCCAGAAAGTATTAGGTAAATTCTCAAGTGCATTCGCTCTAGTCCTGTTTGCATAACTCTGTCTCTGCCTTCATCTCCACTGTGTGTGTTCCATCAGCAAAAGGTCATTCTACCCCCTGTGGCCCGTGTAGTGTTTGAGACCTCAAATAAGTTTTTCAATCAATAAATGGAAAACTACTCCTGTTAGTAATTAGAAGGACGTGGGAAAGCATGACATTTGAGGCAATCAGACTTCATTTAATTTACTAATGGCTTTTGGGAGCTGTAGGGGCTAGAGTTATGTGATAATTTTGCCCTTTCTCTAATGCACAGAGACTTTGATCCAGCCTTGTCCTATGCTTCACACAGTCCCATTTTCTTTGCCATGTGTTATACACTCTGTCAGAACTAAGTGAAGATTAGTCTACTGAATATATCATTGCCAGTTGGAAACAGACAACATTGCAGACATGGTCCTTGTGTCAAAAGATGGTCCTTAAAGATGATGCATGAGGAATGGAGCAATAGATACTGACGCCATCTAAATTGAGAAATGGCCAACAGAATTCCCCTGCAGCTGCTTTGGAAGTTGTTGGTAAACACAACTTTCTTTCTGACTATATTTGAACATATTTGCTCTTGAAAGCAGATAGACCTTTTTAGCTTTAAAAACATAGAGTCAATTGAGTAGGGTGCTCCCATTTTGACTTGGTGCTGCAATACCCAAAGAGCATTGATTTTCTTGGTGGGAGTATTGTCTCCACCATTGCAGATTGCAACCCTTCCATGCCTTAGGATCTTGAACTGGAAGGGGTCTTAGAGATCACCTAGCCCAACCCTCTCATTTTGCAGAGAAGAAAATGAAGCAAGTTAAACAACTTATCCAACACCATATGATTGAGAGCTGTAAGAGACTATAGAAGGTAACCTAGGTCCAACCGTCTCATTTTACTGAAGGAGAAACTGAGGACAAAGAGAAGTTAAATGACTTGTCCAAGGTCACGTGGGTAGGAAATAGAAGACAGAGTGAGGAAGTGAGCATTTGAACCTGTTTTCTGGGTCCAAATTCAGTATTCATTCCATTGTACCACGCTGCCTTAATAGAAGCTATTTAGCAGTTAAAATTTTTTTTTACTTTATGGTCAGGTTTTTTTTTTTTTTGTGATGTGCCTTTCTTACAGAGTTAGGCTGTTTATATGATGAAAGACTTAACCAATCACTGGACTGCATCTGCAGTCTTTTCAGCTTTATAAGACCTGCTAGAAATTTTACTCTGCTACCAAAGCCTTCGAGAACCTGGGGTTGCTTGTACCCCACAATGTGGCATCGAAGTAATTTTAAAGATAGAATGAGTAGGATGTAGAAGATAAGCTATTGAATATATATCCTTCTATTCTCTTGTCTATTTTCCAGCCACAAAATCTCAATGGGAATCCAGAAACTCATCTAAAATGGTTTCAGACATTTTGAACCCCAACCCGTGCCCACTTTGGCCTACTCTCCCATGCTGGGGCATACTTACTCAATGTATTTGAGGGAGATCTTTTGGGTTTGCTTGGTGGTGACTGTGGCAATGTACATTTGTAACGCTGCCAGACGCAAGGCGATGTCATATTTCAGTTCTGGCCCAAATCTCTCCTGTACCACATCATTACAGCTCTGCAAACAAACCAGCAGAGGGAGCATCATGTTAAGCAATCTGGATTCACGATTTTCTCCTTGTCACCTCAGGAACAGGTGATGTATTTTTCCAAAGTGTTCAACCACCTTATCCTTCACCCTCCCCTCCAAAGTAGGTTCACCATAGAAATAGTTCTGCCCTCCTTGTTGGCAAAGAACCAAATGTTGATTTAGTTGCATTGCATTCAGGAGCACAGGGACAATACGAAACACAAGGCTGATCCAAGACATGCTATTTACTGACTTGTTTTCCGTTTAAAGAATTAGGAATTTGGATACAATATTTCAAAACATAGGTGCTTTGAATGAAGGTGTGAGCCATATATGGACACAAATAGGGGCACACACTTTTAAGATACGCTGTTGAGAGATGCAAAATTGTCTTATAGGAGGAAGCTTCTAAGGCACAGTCTATGGATGTATGGTGCTCAGCTTACATAGCCAGAGATGTCACCTAGGGATTTGAAGATCAAAATAATAACTCAGGAGTTTGTTTAGACTTCCACTCTCTTTATAAAGTACTGTTTGAACATTTGATGTATTTCATTTATTTAAGAAAAACTATGCTCCTCTTCCAGTTTTCTTAAAAAAGATTTTAAGTCTTCTCTCAGGTTCAGGGGACTATGAGTGGCTTGGCATTATCTAGAAGATATTGGAAGGGCTGGCAAGAGCAAAGAGGAGATGAGGGTATGGCAAATGGAAAAGGGATTTACAAAAAAACTCAATAGGAAGTAGTCTTCATGTGATGGGCATATTACTCCACAAGGTGGCATCCGCCAGGAGTACCTGAGTTCTGAGGTAGAGAAGAAGTCATAAGCCCATAGATTGAGAGGTGGAAGGGACCTTACAGGTCACCTCATAAGGAAGCTGAGGTCCAGAGAGGTTGTAACTTGTCCAAGGTCACACAGCTAGTCAGTGGTAGGGCTGGGGTTCCAACTCAGGTTCTTTGACTCCAAATCCAACACTCTGTTTTGCTACATTGGTCTCCATGGACCGAGTCACTTGTGGAGTTGGAATTAGGTCCAACTATGGATTGATGAGGTCTTCAGAAGGTCTTCATAGCTTCCTACTAGGACCCGGCACATAGTAGGAGTTTAATAAATATTTGCCTATTGATATAAACATCACATATTTCTCCTTATTCCGTCTCCATCTATACTTGGCTTTGCCCACTGATCCCTTATCTGAAGGTTGAAGTTGTCACCAGACTTGTGAGAGTAAGAAGACTGGACCTGAGCCATTTGGATGAGTAAATCAATCTTATAAAATTTCCTGGGCCATAGATAAGACATGGAAGAAGAGGAAGGGGTATTTCTTCAGCTTCTTTAATGCTGTGATTGCCCTTCTTCTGCTGGGCTCAGGAATAACCAGTAGTTTTTAGTAAATTAAATTTTATTTTATTTTCATGAAGATCAGTCTGCCTTTTCACCCTTCCTTCCCCTTCTCTCCATTGAGAAAGAAAGAAAAACAAAACCCCTGTTATAAACATAGTCAAGCAAAACAAATTTCTGTTTTGTCTACGTCCACTAAAAAAAAGTCTGAATCTATACCCTGAGTCCATCATCTTCCCATCAGGAGGAGGGTAACATGCTTCATCATTAATATGTTTGGAATTATGGTTCGTCATCATACTGAACAGAGTTCCTAAGTCTTTCAAAAATGTTTGTCTTTACTATATTGTTGCTGTTGTATAAATTGTTCATCTAGTTCTACTCACTTCACTATGCATCAGTTAATACAAGTCTTGCCAGATTTCTCTAAAACAATCATTTCTTACAGCACAATTGTATTTCGTACCATTCATAGAGCATAACTTGTTTATCTATTTGCCAATTGATGGGTACCCTATCAGTATCCAATTCTTTGTCACTACAAAAAAATTGTTATATGTCCTCTTTCTTTGATCTCTTTGGGTTATAGACCTAGTAGTGATATCACTGTAAAATTTGTTGTTGTTGTTTTTTAACATCTCAGAGTTGGGGACCTCTGTTGCTTGGGTTCCAGGTAGAGTCACTTCAAACTTCAGGAACAGCGGAGTAAATATCTCTTTCTGCTTTTTTTTTTCCAAGGGCTGCTTCTATGACACACAACAGTCTCTCAGAGTTGGTGTTAAGTCTATTTATGTCCCTTTCCCCTTTTCCCTTAAGGCCCATTTTTTTGTAGGAGCTGTCAGTCACATTATTTATCAATGAGACACATAAATCATGTAACTAATTCACTGGGGAGATAGTTTCAATAGTAAAATGTCTATAGCATAGAATATTTGTAAAGAGTTTTTATTAATTTTAGGTACATCCCAGAACAAAAACCACTTATAACAGTGGAAGAATTTGATATACATTTTGGATAATGTCATGTTTTCTCTCTCTTTTTTTTTCTAGTTTTTTTTCTTTGCTATAGGAAATGCTTCAATCTGGAGAATATTGGGCAAGGAGAGTGGACATTTCCCAGAGACTGCTGTGATGGGGAGATGAAAAGAGGAGGGAGGGGAATCAAACATATTTATTTAAAAGGGAAAAAAAAACCTAATGGCTAACAAAACATTTGCCAAATAGAGGTCCTCCCCAGGGCCTGCTGTGATGGGGAGATAAATGTAATTTATAACTGCATGTTAATTGTTAATATGCAAATGAGTATTATTAAAGTGCTTGAAAATGTTTTGTTCTCTTGAGTAGGTTATACATTCTTGTTAATTTGCTTAGTGATCAATCCCTTTCTTCATGGAGAGCACAAAGGTCAATTTCCGTCTAGCCCATGTCCATATTATTATGTCTATGAATGACTGCAGTCTGAATTAATTAGCTTTTACTGTAAATTTATGTTAAATTCTGTGAACTAGTGATTAGTTGACAATATTTATGCTGACATTTCTATTTTTTAACCTAACAGTTTGTTTATTTAACTAATGGTTAGTGTCCTCATTAAGAACTGGTACTTTAAATTGTTCCCTCTCTTTCTTTTCCTGGCAAAATTATGTGTTATGCTTGTGTTTACTCCTCTGTTCCCTGGATGAATTTCTAATGCATTTGGAGCTTCTGATAAGAACTCCAACCATCAGTTAAATAAATAAGTCACTGGATTGAGAATAAGCTGCTATTGGTGTGCATGAGATAGATGATGTACTTCTGTCACCATATATGCCAATCTATTTCTAATCACATATAAGCAGGCAGGCTCTGGATGTGAAGAGATGGAGGCAAAGAAATCCTACCTCTTCATTTCTTTGTTTTTTTTTGGTGAGGCAAATGGGATTAAGTGACTTTCCCAGAATCACAGAGCTAGTGAGTGTTATGTGTTTATGGCTGGTTTTGAACTTAGTTCCTCCTGACTCCAGGGCCGGTCTCTATCCACTGTGCCACCTAACTGTCCCTCTCTTTGTTTCTTGATGGTGGTATATGGATGACATATACATTACATATCATATGATAAATATAAATAAAATAAATATATTATGTATAATAATAAGCATAAATCAACACACATATAAATATAATTATAATCATGGAGATAAATATATCATAATTAGAAATATGTACATAAATATATTATATAAGAAATATAAATTATATATTACATAAGAAATAATATATGTTATATATATATACATACATACATATAATACGTCATCCATATACCACTATCAAGAAATTAAGAAGTAGGATTCCTTTGTTTTAGCTTCTCACATCCAAAGGCTATTTCTGCTTATAAGATTAGACATTGGCATGCGTATATGATGACCGAAGTCCAACATCTATCTAATGCACACCAATAACAACTCATTCTCAACCTGAAAATAACTAGAAAAAGCCTATGAGTAAGAACTAATGTTGGAAATAACAGAGAAAACCTGAAGACTATAGAAATTATGAAGTTATTCATTGGTTGTGGAGGGTTCTGTCATACACACCCATATACACACCCACCCACCCACCCCACCCCCCCCACACACATACAGATGTTCATTTATTTCAGTCATGTCTGACTCTTTGTGACCCCATTTGGGGGTCTCTTGGCAAAGATACTGGAGTGGTTTGTCATTTCCTTCTCCAGCTCATTTTACAGATGAGGAAACTGAGGCAAGCAGGGTTAAAATTGAAGACTTGCCCAGGGTCACATAGCTAGTAAGTATTGGAGGCTGTATTTAAACTCACAAAAATGAGTCTTCTTGGCTCCAGGCCTGGCAGTCATACTACTGCCATACTGGCCTTTATTTCTTGTTTTACACTTGGCTTCTGTTCTTGAAGTAGTGGCTGGTCACTTAAACTAGAATATTATTACTAGAATAATTCTATAAACTAGAATAATATTACTAAACTAGAATATTATTACCATCTAGGCTCCTGGTCTATGCTTTAGTATGGGTAAATTCTAATAAAATAGTATTCTCAGCAGAGAATAATATTCTGCTTAAAATCATTACAAGGTGACTCCTGGTTATCTGGCATGTCCAGTGAAAAGGTATTCTGGACAAGGAAAGTCACTAAAAAATCCAGAAGGTACCTTTTCACTTGCCAAAAACTTTATTTTAACTGGATTAAAAAAGGGAAATCTTTTTAAAATATTAAGGCTTCCTTGCCCTAGTAAATTGAGGACACTGAATATAATTTAATCTTTTCTTGATGACTCTGGATCCTTAATATTAAATATCAGTTTCTCCTTTAGCACTGTATATAAAGTGTTGCTTTGAATGGTTTACTGAAGGAAGGAGGCTTAATTTGTCCTTTTACTTTTTTGTCTTCTCTCTTCTTTTTTTCTGTCCTTTCTCCTTTCTGATTGGTGAGGTGTTGTCAGTCACAACCATCAGCAGCCAATGACAACATTCCTTTCCTTAGGTAGTTGACTTCATAGCTTCTATAGTTCCCAGTCTTCAGGTTTTCTCTGCTATTTCTATCACTAGTTCTCACCCATAGGCTTTTCTGGTTACTTTCAAGGTGGCAGTTGTTATGGATACTTAACAGCTCCAAGCATGAAATTACCAGAGAGGTGGGGTGCTACTCAATCAGTTAGTTAGCATTTATTAAGCACCTACTATGGGCCAGGCATTGTGCTAAGCATTGGAGATACAAAAAAAGTCCTACCCTCAAAAAGAGATCCTACCCTCAAGGCACTTACCATGGGGGTGAGGGTCGGGGAGAAAACATGCAAACATGTACAAACAAGATATATAGGAAATAAATTGGGATAGTCTCAGAGAGAAGGCACTAAGATTAAATAGGACTGAGAAAGTCTTCTTACAGAAGGTGGGATTTTAGATGGGACTTGAAGGGGAAGTGTTCCAGGTATAGGGGATAGCCAGTTATACTAATGTATAACTGAATAAAACTTTACGTTCAAATGATATATAATGAGAAGCTGGTGCAGAAGAATGTAAATTCTTTTCTGAAAAAGAGACTCCATGAATGGTGTACATCAGGGGTGAGGAACCTTGAGGCCACATGTGGTCCTTCAGGTTTTCAAGTGTGGCCTTTTGAGTGAATCCAAACTTTATAGAACAAATTTGTTCTACTTTTCATCTCCAGCTCTGCTTGGTTTGAACTCCACAGAACAAGATGCCCCCAGTGTGTCCTCTCCCTTTCCCAGCTTCCTTTTGTGTATTCTCTTCCCCCATTAGATTGTAAGCTCCTTAAGGGCAGGGACTGTCTTTCATTTTCTTATTTGTATCTCTAGCACTGGGCACAGTGCCTGACATATATTAGGTGCTTGGTAAATGTTTATTGAATTTATTGAATAATGCATTTGAGGTTGCATGAGGTGAGAAAAGAGGAAAGAAGTTCTTCAATGTAAGAACATAAAAAAGATACATGCATAGCACTAGAATAACAAACTGGTCATACTTTTCACATACCTGCACATATAGATACTCAAAAGCAACTGGATCTCTTCTTAAAAGGTCAATGGGATCTTTTGGGACAAAGCTAATTCGGAAAAGACATCTCATCTTATGGGAGCTGGGTCTCTGTGTCACCTAAGACATTGAATCAATAACACAAAAATCTTTTAATGTTAGAAGCAAATCCATTCTCTTGTTTTCCTTTAAGTATTCACATTGCAACTGAATCTTCTTCCTGAGGTATGTATCCCTTAGGATAAACAGTTAGGAAGGGAATCAAGTGTATTCCTCCATGCCCACTATCTATTGGAATCCTATCTAAGGGCAAGGAAAGACACTTCAAAAGAAGCTAGGCTTGCTTTCAGGTTTTGGTACCTATATAAAAATTTAAGGTTCATATTTTTCAATTAGTTTCAAGTTCTATGATTTGAGGCCATCTGAATGATATGTTTAACTTTCCAAATAGTTTAAAAGATCTTGAAAGCCAACTAAAAGACAAAGCATTTTGCTAACCAATTCATTCTTAGTGAAAACAACAAACTTAAGAGCCTAATGAAACATGACAAAACAAAATTTAAATTAAAAACAAATTACAGAATGGTCTGTTTCATTTTTTTTCCAATTGCTAGTTATTGGCAAATATTTCTCAATCTGCAAAATTTTTACAATTGATTATTTTTATTTCTGAAAATTTGTGAACTTTAAAAACTCATAACTATCTCCATTATCTTGCTTTTTCTCACCTTCAGATCCATTCTTCTTCCTAATTCCCTGTCTCTTACTTGATACTCTGATATTTACCTTGTCGAGATAGTGGAAGGTCTAAGTGGTCCACAGCAGAATATTTATGTGTTTTTCAAGGCCACATTATAGATTGGATTGGGAAGACTTATCTAATGGGTGGAATAGTACACTGGGGTTCATAAGAGATAATAAGGAATTCAATGCTAGGTCAAAACAATGATGCATCCATCCCTTATTCCATCTCTGACCATGATATTAAGGGATATTTTTTCAGAAGTCCTGTTTGCCCTTTGTAACACTGACCATGAAAGGTCAGGGCTGTATCCATAGTATCCCTAGCTTCCCCTAATTGCCAGTTACAATTATTATCCTTGATTGTAGAATTGATCTACAACCTTGCCCCTTTTTTTCTTTTTCATCTTCTACCCCACCTTGAGCTAATAAAGTCCATATTCACTTCTGAACTTTTCATGATGGTAAAAACATAAATCATATGCTTTTGTCTCGCCAAGAATAAGCCAGTTCTGTCACTGACTTGTTGTTATGTCCCATGGCCAATAATTTCTGCAACTAAGATTTTTTCATCTTTGAATTGCTGCCAGTCTCATAGTGACCGTTCTCCTTGTTTCCTTTTTCTAGGAATGGCAGAAAAAAAAAGAACTGACCAATGAAAATCTTCTTAAGGCACCTTTCAAATCATTGCCACAGAATGAACTGTTGAAAAGAGAAGTGAGAGTAATAACAACGGTTTCCTTCTCTACGTGCCCCACCCCACTTTTCAGAAGTGATAAGGATTAGATTTTAGAAATTAATTAGTATAATTTGACCATTTGACCATGTTTTGAATTCATTAGAAGAAGGTAACTGCAAGAAGACTACAGTCTGGCTGAAAGCACTTTTCCACTGAAAATCTCAGTAAATACTCTGTTTAACATACAACACATTTCGTAAGGCACAAACACACATCAAACAGTTTGAATTGTCTAAATGTCAGACTGATATTAAATCAGATGTGTATTAATTATTTAATTAAACACATTTGCTTAAGAATCACCTGACAGTCTTCATCCAACTTAATGTTTGGAAAAGATTTTGTGTTACTTGGTGCTACATATGGTTTAGTTGAATGGGGCCTGTTAAATAACAAGACCTAAGTTCAAATCCTGGTTGTCCCACTTGTTCTCTAGACAGGTCATTTCACCCCTTTGGGTTTCCTTATCTATAGAATGACAGTGTCAAGCTAAGTGATCTCCAAATGATCCTTCTAGTGCTTGAATTTTAAGGTCTATTGTCACGCTGCAAAATATTTTGAATATATTTTTTCACATGTATTCATTACAAAGCATGTAAGTGCTTTATTTGTGGTCATTATGTTACAAAAATACTGTCAGAGGAAATATGCCTTGAAATAGGAATTCTATCATGGCTCTGGATCCCAAAGGTCTTTCTCAGGCAGGAAAAGATTAGCAACTTTCTCTTTTCATTCTACCATTTCAGATGCAAAGATATAAACATCAGACACAAACTGCTGCAATTAAAAAAAATTAGCACCATCTAGCTTTAGGAATGATTTTACAAACTCTTTTGCTTATTCAAATTAGCATAAAGATTTCCTTTATAGGTTATGGGCTAGCCTGTTCTGAAGGTTATCAACTAGAGACATCAAGTGGTTGAGAGACAGTTTTTTATTAAGCACAGTGCTGGTTTTATTAGCTTCACATTGTAGCAGTTGACATTTCACATGGGGGATTTAGTAAATCATTGGTTATTCACTACTGCTGAAGCATAAACAGATGCATTTGTTTCCAAGGGTAAGAGAACTGCAAGAGGGATTGAATGTATTTGGGGGGTACATCTACATCTATATGCAGGCATCAAGAATAGCATATAAATGTGGAAAGTCTATGAGCATACAGATCAATCTAAATAGCAATGCATAATAAGCCCATCCCAGTATGGTTGGCCTATTTCAGTGAAGCAGAGATCTATAGGGGACTGATATATGGCAGTTAAATGAATGCTAGCTTTTAATTATTTGATATACAAAACACCTATGCAACATGTATAAAGGCCTCCTTTTTTGTCATCTCTATCCCATTTTTCTTCCAACTCTGGGCTGCCCAACTTGGCCTTATGTCCAAGAGTGGCCACTAGAAAGTGTCTCCCTCAATCTTCCACCCTGAGTCAATGTGATCATTGGAGTCATCTTAGTTGTCCTCACTAGAAGAGTGGATACAGAGTTTATGGTCGAATGGAGCAGGTAACAGGACTATTTGTCTTATCAGCAAACAGATGGTGATGACATGTTGGTGATAAGCAAGCTGGGGCTCATGGCAGCCTCACATATGCAGAGTGGGCAGAATTGAGGCAGGAATTTCAAGTTTTTAAAAATATTCTTAGTTTGCTACACAGAATGGAATACCATTTGATACAATCACAGCCTCATTTAAATAATATCAGAAACCTCTTTTCTTCTTTTTTTAAAGACTCCAAAAGAACAATTTTCCAAGCAAGGTAAACACAGCAGTACAAATATAGCTTTTTCAGAGACATGTTGCCAATGAATAGCCATAGAAGCCTTCAAAAACAATTGTTTATTAGACAAATGGACATCTTATGAAAAATTGACTAAAAAGGAAATATCCTGAAGTGGGTAATCACTTATGGAGCCCAGTAATTTGTGTTTCTTTCAGTGTGTAGAACAGCTAATTAATTTAAGTCATCTGAGAGATGGATAATACAGAAACTGGCCAATCCCTATATATATCACTAATGACTAGTGACTACTTGAGCATATTATTTCACAGACCTGAGTAAGAGTCTCCTGTTCATGTAGCAAGAGAAGTCTGGTTACAGCTCCTTCCGTCCTCTGTTCCAGCATCAGGGAAAAGTGTTCAATACACTTGATAGAAAGCTTTTCTTGAAGAGTTAAGATGACATCCTTATTAAGGAAACAGTTACAAGATGTTATCAAAACCGTGGCAACACCCTCAATGAGCCTAATGTGACCTAAATGCTTTTCTAATTTAGGCTATAGATTTCTAAGTTCTATTTAGATGAATCTGAGATTTGATGCTGGTGATACTTCTGAGTTTTTTTTTTTTAGAATTTTTTTTATTTTTTAAAATGGTATTTTATTTTTTTAATTACATGTAAAGACAGTTTCTAACATTAATTTCTTTATAAGATTTTGAATTCCAATTTTCCTTCCTCCTTCCCTCTTTTCTCTCCTCCCTAAGACAACAAGCAACTTGATATAGGCCATATATGTGAAATGATGCAAAACATTTCCACATTAGTCATGTTGTGAAAGAAGAAACAGAATGAAAAGAAAAAAAAACTATGAAAAAAATAAAGTGAAAATAGTATGCTTCAATTCATATTTAGACTCCATCAGTCTTTCTCTGGATGTGGATAGCATTTTCCATCATGAGTCTTTTGGAATTGTCTCGGATCATTGTATTGCTGAAAAGAGCTAAGTCATTCATAGTTGATCATTGCACAATGTTGCTGTTACTGTGAACAATGTTCTCCTAGTTCTGCTCACTTCACTTAACATCAGTTCACGTAAGTCTTTTCAGGTTTTTCTGAAATCTGCCTGCTAATGATTTTTTATAGCACAACAGTATTCCATTACATTCATATACCCCAACTTGCTCAGCCATTCCCCAATTGATGGGCATCCCCTAAATTTCCAATTCTTTGCCACCACAACAAGAGCTGCTATAAATATTTTTTGAACACGTGAGTCTGTTTTCCTTTTTTATGATCTCTTTGGGATACAGACCTAGTAGATACTTCTGAGTCTTAACAGATGGAGTTATGGCAACAAGAAATGTGTTCACCTCTCCCTCCCTGTCCCCCACACGTCACAAGACTTTTTCCATTATTGAGGACTAGTGAGGTTACTAGACAAATCTCTATAGAATGGGATTGTAGATTGCTGACGTGAATCACATTATCAGAAAGGATTATAACAGATTTTCTAGTCTAGCCCAAGGAGGAATACATTTAAACCAGCCTTGAAACAGGCTTTGCTATTCTTAAAAATCTCCCATGAAGGGTATTCGATAAACACACATGGATTCTAGGGTCTGACAATATTTCCTGTCAGGGAGGGCTTTTTTTCTTTTCTTAAAACAGTTTATGACAGGTCTCCCTTCTTTACTTTTTTATGTACTTAAAAAGTATCGTGTTACTCCTTAATCTTCTCTTCTCCAAGATAAATCCTCCTTAGGTATTTAACATTTCCTCAGAGGTTTCATTGTCCAATCCTTTGACTCTTTTTATTGTTCTTCTTTTGGCCCTCTCCAATTTCTTCATACCCCTTTAAAATGCAGAGCCCCAAATTACTCTGAATAATGCTTTTGCTTAGACTGAGTCTAATAGGAAGAGTCTTTCAGTTTAATCCAACAGTTATTGTCTCCTGTGTTCAAGATGTGTGTGTGTTCCATTCTTTCTTTTTTTTTTTTGAGATTGCGTCTACCTATCTTGCCTGGGCTAGGTGTATAAAGGTGCCTTATCTCATCTGCATAAAGGTTTAGATGGCTCTGACTTGCTCCATTTTTTGACTTGGGCAGGTTCACTTGTCCTTTCTCCACCTCATCTCCAGATGACTCACCATATTGGCGTCAAACTTAGTTTGGACAACTGATTGGCTAAGCCAACTGTAGCTCAGAACTGTCTGGCTCAAGTTATCTGCCAGCATCAGCCTCCGCCCAGGGGCAGGGATTACAGGTGTGTGCCACCCTTCCTGACTATGTTTGTTCTATTCTTAAAGTGAACTCAGGGCCCATAGCGGGAAAAAAAAGCTAAATTGAGTTTTTCTAGTTGTTGTGTGTGCTAAAGTACATATTATAGGGTATCATTCTGTTCCACCAGGGATGATATTAACAAATTAGTATCAATAGCTATTCCCTATTGTGAATCTGGAGTGAGGAATCTTGGGAAACTATCATTATAAAGTGTAAGAGAAATAATAAAGTTATACTATTTCTATTTACACCTACCCTACTGTGAGCCAGGATACTGTTAAATTGCAATTTAAAAATGAAGGCTATAACTTATTTTAGAAAAAAAAAATCTTGTTTTTTAGAGTATTTACCCTTCCCCCAGCCTCCTCACAACCATCTACAACACTTGGGAAATCAACATCATTTGAGTTATTTGTAATCTGAAATCATTTGGGTTTCTATCAGGTAAGATACAAGATAATGCACAGTGAAAGCATCTTTTAAGTTTATATTTATTTATATTATAAAATCATTGAAGCCTTCCTCTCCATCTTAAGGAGTTCAACTAATTCAATTTAGCAAACATTCATTAAGAATTCAGTCAGGTCTTCCTGAAGACTGAGTTCAAATCTGGCCTCAGACACTTGATGCTTACTAGCTGTGTGACCCTGGGCAAGTCACTTTCCCTCATTGCCTCACAAAAACAAAACAAAAAAAAAAAGAACAAAGAATTTACTATGGGAAGACCACTGTGCTGGGCATGGGGCAAGGGGTGAGATACAAATTTTAGCTAAAAACCTATTTCCTTTCCTCATGGAGCTTACTGCTTAGGGGAAGTCTATTGAAGTTCCTAAAGAGAGGGTATTGACTGGTTAAGTTTGATGTACAGAAAATAAAACCAAATGCTTTTAAAAGGAGCCATAGCCTAGTGGAAGACAAATTCGTCATTCATAAAGCGTTTCTCATGATTTAATCTTTCTTCCCCAATGGCCAGGAGGTGGCCAGGAGGGGAGGAAAAATGGACTCTTCATTTGGAACTTGTTACAAATTAATAATCCCCCATAAGGGATGCAAATGTTTCTTTTGAAATGATTCAAGAAGAAGTAAAAACTATTGGCATCAATTTTCTCCTGTCAGCTCTAATACCTGTCAAATGACCAGATGCTTAATGGCAATTTAAAGTAAGCCATTTGCAAACAGAGAGATAATAGACAATGTAAACGTAGATAGTGGTTTTTATAAAATGTTTCCTTATGCCACATCCACAATTATTAATTCAACAACTTGTGCTGTAGTTCAAGTAAGTTATTCACATAAAACATAAACAGAAGAGTGTGTGTGTATGTGTGTGTGTTAGGGGTGGGGAGGGAGGGGCAGCCTGACCTTTCAGAGAATTCAAAAATAAATGCAGGTCCTTTTCCTTCTAGTGTTTTCAGTTATCACCAGGTACTTTTTATTATTCTGAAATCCTTTTTATGGCTCCAGATGAAGAAAATCTGCCCTGAGATGATGGAGCATTAGGGAGTAATCAAAATCCAAAAACATTTTTGTTCAAAAAAAAAAAAAAAGAACAGAGAAGCCATATGCATTTCTTTTGAGTGCAAATAAGGAAACATCACTTCCTTTGCCACAGTAACTACGGTCTGAACATTTCCAGTGATTTTGGCATAAATAGATTATTTTTAAAGCTTCCTTGAGGGGTGGGATGGATGGTATTTTTAAAGCTTCCTTGAGGGGTGGGATGGACAGCAGACCAGATGTCAGAAGACCTGAGAGCTAGTCACACTACCCGTGAGCTCTCTGAACTTGGATAAAGGATTTAGCCTCTTTGCTGTCAAATGGAGATTGATTGGATCAAAATCTCACTCCTGGTGCTTGTTGTGTGATCTTGGGCAAGTCACTTAACCTCCATTGGCCTTAGTTTCCTCATCTGTAAAATGTGGGGGTTGGACTAGATGAACTCTGATGTCCCTTTCAGCTGTACAGCTATGATCTAAATCATAGGTTCTAGGATTCTATAAGATAACATATGTGAAAGCTTTCTGTAAAATGTTACATAGGTGTGTATGCAAATGTGAGTTCATTGGTTCAGGGAAGTCCTGGAGCAGGAACAGTCTCCACAGACGGAGCTGTGAGTAGGAGGCAGCTAGGTGGTGCAGGGCAGGAAGTTTTGGATAGGGAATCAGGGTGACCTGAATTTGAATCCTGCCTGAGATGCTTACTGGCCGTGTACTCCTGGGCAAGTCATTTGTCACTCTCTCCACCTTAGCTTCTTCATCTGTAAAATGGGGATAGTAAAAGCCTCTGCCTCTTGTGAAGATCAAATGGGATATATACAAAGCACTTTGTAATCCTTTTGTTGTTTTCAGTCATTTCAGACACTTCATGACTCTGTTTGGGGTTTTCTTGGCAAAGATACTGAAATGGTTTGCTGCCTCCTTCTCCGGCTCATTTTACAGATGAGGAAATGAAGCAAACAGGATTAAGTGACTTGTCCAGGGTCACACAGCTAGTAAGTGTCTGAGGCCTGATTTGAATTCAGGTTCAAGACTCTAGGCTTGGTGCTCTATCCACTGTGCCACCTAGGTGCCACTTTGTAATTACTAAAGTGCTATATAAATGCCAGTGGTTACTATTATTAGTTCATATTCAGCTCTACAAAGTTGTCTGTGATACTGAGAGTGATTTAATCATTGGTCACATAGCTAACATGTGAGGGGGGCATCTTGAACCCCGGTTTTCCTGACTCTAAGCCATAAGTCCTCTCTCTACTACTCTACATTGCCTCTTATAAATATGTCATTTAAATTTAAAGTTATTCCTTAACCTAAGATAAACCTTGTTATAGACTTATCCATCATTTCCATGAAATGGGTTATTTTTGTTTGATTTTTTTAAAATGGGTTTTAAGAAATGAAAACTGAACCATGTGGACAGAAGAAGCAGCCTAGCACCAGATCACCCCATACCTCTATTTTGCTGGTTGATAAGGTAGTTGATATTCAATTAATAGGCTAACTTCTTAATCTACTTGGCTTCTGACTTTGCTGACAAATCATGCTGGCGTTTGGCAGTATACCAAGTCATCTTAGTGACATGTAGGCAATTTTAATTAATCTGAAGTTACATGAAGATTACTGCCCCCGTTTTCACTTCACCAACACCACATAATGATCTTTTTTTTATAGGCACAAAATAGGGCAGAACCTAATTAGTTTTTAAGCACTCACATTTGACATGAAGGCAATCAACTAAGAACAGACAAAGATGAGGTGCCTCAACAGACTTACTGTTGAAGCTATGTAGTATGCCTCATTAACTTGTGGCAAGTAGGTTTACCTTTATTGAAGTGCTGCAGTCAAAACGGAATGACTTGGTTTGCCCATTTTCTAAGTAGACCTTCAGAACATTTGGCATGAAAAGAAGTGAATTGTCCTTTACTGTTTCCTGTGGAAAGAAGCAAGTCAACCAAATTAGTATCTTTCTATTCTGAGCAATTAAACAGTTGTTCCATAGTAAAAGTAGTACAATGGATAAAACCCCACAATTTTCCTATGGGCAGTCACTTGACAAAGCCAAAACTACAATCTATTGTATTCTGGTCATCCCTGCTGTTAGCTCAGCAGGGAAGGCAATGCAGCTGAACTAAAGTGAGTGGGAAGTGAGCTGCTACAGATGCTATTGCAGGATGATACACCATTATTCTTTCCAGGCTAGGATTATAACTGATCAACATTAACCTCACTTCTATCCAAGCTTAGGGTAGTTTTCATATAACTCTGCATGCTGTGGAGATGTTACTCCTGAATAACTGAGAGATCTCTGAGCTGACATTTAAGCAATATATGACATATTTAAGTAGCAAAGAGCAACATGATGTTTGTAGGTGTTCCTTAGACCAGCCCTGATAATTTTGTGGACAGGGAGTAACTGAATACTAAGGGAGAAAGAGAAGTGCTACTACAGTAGTCTTGGGTCTATGGGTTTTCCCATCAGTGGGTTCAGTGTGTATATCTCTAGTTCTAGGTAGAGAGAGTATTAAGAGGGGATGTCCCACACATTTTTTCCTTAGGGAATCTTGCATATCTATAGCTGAAGTCTGGGTACTATTCTGAAGTCTGGATGCTTCAAACAGGTAATCAGTCTGTTATGATTTCATATCTCAAATTCTGACAATACTATAATTCTGAGCCTATCTTTTGAGACTACTCTCTAAGACTGCAAAGGCTTGCTTGTAATAGGAAATGGAGGTACCAGAAAGACCAATATTAAAGGTTTGAGGATATTGCAACCTACCAGGCTGACCGAAAGTAAGGTAAAGGTTTAGTTGTACTAGGAATTCTAGGTCTCAAGCCATAAATGACTGGTCTGTTACAGACAAAAGAAATTACTCCAAAGCAAAATTCATCACATGTTTTGGGGTTTGGATACATTATTATAAAATCCCAATTGTATAAATATAATTGTTTTGATTTTAAGTGACAATATTTAGCATCAAATATTAACAACATTTAATTTAACAGTGCTAAGCAATTTAGATTATCTTTGACAAATTGAAGTTCAGTAAATATTATCATGTTTCTACCTCAGTGGTTCCAAATAACAATATTAAAGATAATTAAAAACTTTATTTTCTGCATTAAAAAAAGAACTAGTATAGGATATCCTTTGAATATACTACAGGAAGGGAAAGCATAAAGTGACTGGTTTTTTCAGTTTCTAACATAGTAACAGATTATACCATTAGGTAGCATTTATATTGAGCTTTAAAGTTTACAGGGAATTTTACAAATATTATCACATTTTATCCTCACAACAACCTTGCCAGGTAGGTGCTTTAATTTATCCACATTTTAGAGATCCTGAAAGTGAAGCAGATAGAGATTAAGTGACTTATCCAGGGTTGTACAACTAATAAGGGTTTGAACTCAGATCTTTCTGATTCCCTGTCCAGCATTCTATACGCTGAGCCATCGAGCTGCCAAACGTATGAAGGCAGCAATATGGTACAGTGAAGAATGATGGATCTGCATTTAGAGGAGCTGGTTTCTAATCCTAGCTCTGCCCTGTGTGACTTTGGGTAAGTTAATGACCCTTTCTAGGCTTCAATGTCTTTTACTGTAAAATAAGAGAGTCAGACTGCCAGCCCTACATCTAGAATCCTTTGAAATCCCCAATCAACATTTCACGTTTAGAAAGAACATAGAAAATGACACCAGGGTGTGATAGATGCCAAGTAGTGAACTACAGAAATTTACCCTTTTAAATTCTCTCTCTTTGAGTGGAAATATTGACATTTGGGGGGAGTGGAAAAGGACAAAATATAAATAAGCTACACTTGAAAGAGCTCAGTGAATCACTATATTGAACTGTGTTCTTCACTTACGAGTCTGATGGACTGAATACCGACTGGATTTTACGGGCTTGGAGCCAAGTACTAACGAATTTGGTGAACTAGCTTATATTTAAATAGAAGAAGGAGGTTGGATTATAGAGATGAATAAGGGGGGACAAAGACATAGGTGTGGATGAACCTATCAACCTGCATCCCATGACATTAATTCCACAATTATAAGAGGGAAGCTACTTAGGACTGCTGGAGGCAATCAGCAGCTGGCCCTGGGTCTCAGAGAAAGAACCATCTCCAATAAGCCTTGTTATTTCCTAGAACTGCCTGACACTGTCTGTCAAAGCAGCCTCTGGAATAATTTCCTCTGTACAGATGCACAAGATATTTGCTTGTTTAGCATCAGGCTCTTCTGTCTTGGGCAAAGCAAGAAATCTGCTTTTTTCCCTAAGAACTATAGCCCAGGAGGAAGGCTGGAGTGGTTGGATATTTTCTCCTGAAATAGACTTAAAATGCATTGCATAGATTATTGTAGGGGGTCATAACTTGGGGACCATCAACTTGGGTTTTCTTTTTAAAATTTAAAGTATCCTATGTCAATATAAAAAGCTTTTTTGGAATCCTAAGAATTTTAATTTCTCCATTTAAAAATATTATTTTGAGAAAGGACCCACAGTCTTCACTAGACTTCCAAGAAGTTTTCATGACACAAAGAAGGTTAAAACTCCCCAGATTAGGGTATTTGGTAAATGAGTTGACACTCTGAGCACTATGAGAGCAAGAGGCAGGATAGGTGAAGCGACAAGCTGAGGTTAAGGGGCTGGCTTGAGGTAGATGGCAGCAAAGGCAGAATTTGTCTGCTTCAATGTTTCATGAAGAGCCAGCCCTGATGGATATTCTATAGCCAATAACGAGCAAATCCTTGCCAGCAGCACATTATCTGGAAGATTCTACCAAGCTGGAATGACTTTAACTATGGGCATGGGGAGAAAAACACATCATATGAAGACCAGTCTAGCTAAGTTTAGAAAGTTGTTTTGTTCAGTTTTTTTAATTATGTCTGACTCTCTGTTTCCCTATTTGGGATTTTCTTGGTAAAGATACTAGAGTGGTTAGCCATTTCCTTCTCCAGCTCATTGTGTAGATAAGGAAACTGAGGCAAACAGGGTTAAGTGACTTGCCCAGGGTCACAGAGCTAGTAAGTGTCTGAGGCCAGATTTGAACTCAGGGAGATGAGTCTTCCTGATTCCAGGCCTGGCACTACCTACTGCCCTTAAGAAAGGCTTATCACCACAAGGTTGGTCACCCAATGATGGCTGAATGATGGAAAGGGTGATGCATTTGGAATCAGATGAGCTAGGTTCATATCATTTATTTTGCTCATGATGTTAGGCCAGGGACGACTTTTTGGTGTGGCAGGGTTCTTAGGGCACTGGACTTGGGAGTCAAGTAGACCTAGGTTCAAATACTGCCTCAGACAGGCAAGATTTGAAATATTTGATCTTGGGCAGGCAACCTAAATTATCTGTGTTTCAGTTCCCTCATCTGAAGAATGAAGGGACTGCATCAGTCAAAAAGCATTTAAGTGTTTAGTATGTGCCAGACACTTTGCTAAATGCTGGGGATGTAATGAAAGGAAAAACACACTGTTCCTGATTTTTAAGGAGCATACATTCTAAAGGGGAAGATAACATGTAAACAACTAGTCATCATACAAGATTTTAGATAGTCTCTAAGATTCCTTCCAGGATTTAAATCTATGACCCTATGATCCTCTGAAGATTTCTGACCAAAGCAACTTATGAAACCAGATCTATTAAGAAGTGAAGGAGTTTTGATCCATAATGGTGGTAATATTATCCATATGAATGAACTCATTGACCCTCGAAGTAAATGAAATATGGAACAATTTGGAAAAGTGGCTCGCATAATCACAATTTTGGTGTGGTTTTACAACCAAAATAAACTACAAAGGGACAAAAATTTGAATATATTTGTTGTTAGTTTTTAAAAAAATTCAAAATAGCCTGTTATTTTTTGTAGGATATTAAATGAAACATCACATTCATTCATTAATTCATTCATTCAACAGATATAAGCATTGACTGTGTGCAGAGCCTTGTGCTAGGTGCTGGGGGAGACATAGTTTAAATGATAATGATAATAATTGACATTTATATGGTATTTGAAAGCTTGTATATCTAACAGTGGAGCCTCAAGATAACTGTAAGAGGTAGGGGCAGCTAGGTGGCACAGTAGGTAGAGCACCGGCCCTGGATTCAGGAGGACCTGAGTTCAAATCCAGCCTCGCACACATAACACTTATTAGCTGTGTGACCTTGGGTAGTCACTTAATCCCATTGCCTAGCCAAAAAGCAAAAACAAAAAAAAGATAACTATAAGAGGTAGGTGCTATACTATTATTATCCCCATTTTACAGATGAGTAAACTGAAACTTAAAGTGATTTGCTAATAGTCATATAGCCTGTAAGTGACAGGGGCAGCATATGACCCTAGGTCTTCCTAACTTGTATTTCGGCACTCCATCCACTATACAACACTGTCTCCTAAGATACTGTCCCTGCCCTCATGTCGTTTCACATTGTTGTTGTTTATCCTTCTTTCTCAAAGAAGACCAATGACATCAGGAAGGTGATGTTTTAATTTGCAAGTAAATTGGATTTAAGTGAGGCAGAGCTGTGCAAAGTCATCAGCCTCACTGTCTCCTCCAGTCATCAGAGTCCCACATGGCAAGACATAGGTCAAGATGACTTGCGATGGTCCTAGATGGAGTGGGAAACCGTGGCCTTTTTAAGCTAAGGTCTTTCTCAGGTCTCAGTTTGACTGAGGCAAAGCCCATTAAAGGCTAGGCAAGAATTAAGATGGCCTCATTTGCCTTCACAAAAGAATCAATCTGGAAGAGGAAGACCCTCAGAGTCTCTGGCCAGAACAGAAACAATTGCTATTTACACTCACTCTGAGTCATCAAAACCCAAACTATGAGCAAGTGAGGCTTGGGCTGGGACCTGTTATTGGCCAGTTGGGATAAGACACATATGTATTTAACTTTTATACAAAATATCATACGCTAAGAACATTAGGTATGTACAAAACAAAGGACTATGTGAAGCATGAAGGGGGCAGGGGAAATCATTGCTAATTGGGCAATCATGTAGGAAGTGGCATCTGAGCTGCGATTTAAAGGATGAATAGGAATTCAATAGTCAAAAAGGATGAAGAAAAATGTACCTGTGTGTGTATGTATGCACACACATAATTAGTACTGGTATGTTTGATATTAGTTCAAGAACATGAATGAAGAACTTAAGTATTCTGTTTTATTTCTGGTTTAGTGATTTGTAGATTATATCCTAGACTACGGGAATAGATAGAGAATACTCCAATCATTTTGATTGAATTTAGCCTAGTTGGTAACTACTTCCTTCAATAAATATTATTGGTATAAGGCTTTGTGTCCATGCTGGGGGAAGCAACAGATATGGTCCCCCACTCTCAAAGAGTTTACAATCTAGTATGGAGTCATTAAAAAAACAGGGTAGAAGAAATTGTAATTAAAAATGGACCTAAGTACATAATCAGCAAGTGGCCATTAGTGACTGATTATTCCAGGCATATATATGACCTTAACAGATCTCTGCCTCACGAAGAAGAGAATTTTAAACTCACCGAAACCTGGCCATTGATGATGACCTCCTCTGAGAAACGCACTTTAACAGGATTGGACTTCAACCTTGCTTTTTTTGCAGCACTAATAAATGCTGACTTGGGAGACTGGAAGGGAAAGAACATTTTTTATCAGATTAATTTGGAACAGAACCTATATCTCCCTGTGACATAACAGTTCTCTACTTATTCTCATAAATTCCTCATTTTGGCTTAAAAATATAAGGTTTGGCACATGCCCATTTAAAGAACTAAATTTAAATCATCATTTAAATTAAAATATGGCAAAAAAATCACCAATGAACACAGAAGCATACTCTCATATGCATAAACTATTGGAATTTTATTTGATCACTGGACCGAAAAATACCAAAAAGTATGTTCTGTGTCACAGAACACATTTCCATGTATTTTTTTAAGTGATTGCTCTAAACAGTGTTCATTTGCATGAGTGCGTAAGCTCTGTTCTCATTATACCCCTATCAGGCAAACTGTGAAGAGAAAATGATGGCATTGTCTAATGCTATCCCTATACAAAGCCAGCTGAGAATAAGTTGTTCGAATAGAGGGGAAAGAGGCATAGATAATTAAAAACAATGGATAATTCAGCTATCATTTACATCTGTTTTCAGAATAGAGTAGGACAAGCACGTACAGATATGTTCACGTATTCACTCCTCAGTATTTACCCTTTTGGCTCAAGCTTTTGTTGGTGGTAAGGATCTGCCTGGACAGCAGTGGAGAGTAAATCCTATACCACAGTCATCGACCAAATCACAGCCAATTGAAAATTGGCTGGATATTTTGTTCTCTCTCTGCTTTTCCCAAGATCTCTAGAATTTAGATGATATCATCTAATCTTATCTTCATGAATCATTGCATTTAAATGTTTGTTCTTTTATTGAGAAACAGACCATACAGAGAGAATATTCTTTCTCTGATGTTCAAAAGCAAAATGGATTAATCTACTTTGAAAAGGAGGGTGGTCCAGGGTAGCAGAATGAAAGAACACTCGATTTTAGTCTGGGATTATTCAATTGATTCGCTAAGTAATCTTGGTTCAAAGATCAAAATACCACCAACATTTTTCTTAAATTCATCTGTGAGAAAGACACTGTGCAGAGTTTTGAGAGTATTAAGACAAAAATCAAATAGTCCCTGTCCCAAAGGAACTTACATTTGGCTGGTGCTGTAGAAGAGGAAGGTGGATACAGCATGTATACAAATAAGTAAATGCAAAGAAGTAGGAGAAGGAAGATAACATTAGTGATATATCAGAGAAGGCTTAATGGAAGAGATGGCACCTGAGTTGACCCTTAAAGGAAGATGAGAACTCTAAAAGATGGACAGAGATGATGGCGGAGTACACTCCAGGCAATGGGGGTTGGCTTGTGCAAACATGCAAAGATAGGAGATGGGTGGTCAAGCGCAGGAGATTGCTTCCCCCCCACCAGAAAAAAACTAGATATCAAAAGAGACCAATGTGGTTGCACAAGGGGGTCACTGATGAGGTCATATTTTATTAGAACATGTACAAAACAAGAAAAGAGCAGCAGAACTAAGAAGGAAAGAAAAAGGCGGGGCAAAGGCCCACAATAAAACTCAATATAGAATAAGAAAGGGTTATGAAAAAAATCCTAAAAACAATAAAAATATGTTTTTTTTTATTTTTTTAATAAAAATAATTTTTAAAAGTATGTTTGGAATAAAAAGTAGAAAAAGAAAGCAGTAGACCTATTTCTGGAGCCAGATAGAATTTGCTTAATGTGACTTCTATCCTGAGGGCAAGAAATATTAAAGAGCTGGCCATTCTGAAATAATAATAATGCCAACGACAAGAATAGTTGGTATTTATGTAGCTCTTACTATGTGTCAGGCACTGTGCTAAGCACTTTGTAAACATTATTTCATTTGATCTTCGTAACAACTCTGGGAAGTGGGGACTATTATTAACCCCATTTTGTAGATTGATATCCTACTTGGGCAACATTCCTCTCACTTCCTCTAAATGAGAGAATAATCTGTGAAGATCTTCACCTAGATGGCCATCCTTTCTAACAACACTCATCGAAAATACATTTATCTCCAAAGATGTGCATTCATATATCTTTCCTTTCTCACACTAGTAATAATAAGTAGCATTCATATAGTGTTTTAAAATTTGCAAAGCACATTACACATAAGTTATCTCATTTGATTCTAACAACAATCCTGGGAGGTAAGTTCTATTATTATCTTCCTTTTGTAGATGAAGAAATAAAAGGAAACAGACATTAAGTGACTTGCTCAAGGTGACACTGCTACTGAGTATCTGAATCTAGATTTGAACTCAGGTCCTGCTGACACTCTATTCACTGTGTCACTAAGCTGCCTCAAGTTCTTGAAATCTAAATTCATTCTGAATAGGCTAAGATGAACTATTTAAACCTATTTTTCAATCTTAGGGCTTTGAATGTCCCTGAGAAGATTGAAATGGGACTTAGGGTGTGGGGTTGAGCTAAGATAGGGAAGAAATGGAAGATGTGAACAGGAAGGAGCTTTTTGGATGCTACTGAAAGAGAAAGGTGAGAAACCTCTGAAGAACCTGCTGGTAGATCAAGAAGGTGGTTTATGAGCTTTGGGCAGGGCTGAGTAGAGATCGGAAAGACAAGTCAGACATGCATGGAATAGAGCAAAAATAAAAGTCTAATTCCTAGTATTGTTGCACATGGCACTGGGAACTATAATTCTACAACTGAAGGAAGAAGCTTTGTCCTTTCCCACACCCAGGTGAGAATGAAGAATCCTGAAAGTCATGATAAAATGGTAATGACAATCTGAGGGAAAGTATCAGCAAGCTAGAGATTTGGTCTTGCTGGTAGAAAAATAGTGAAATTATGGGAGGAGGATCAGGATTGCCTTTGTACCTTCTGGCAACAAAGTGGAAGGTGTAACACTAATGGGTAAGAAGAAAACAGAACTATTAAGTTTCTATTTTGTTTCCATCTTCTGCAACAAAAGAAGGTGCTATAAACTGAAAAGACTAGAATAAACGTGTTGCAAGAGAAAATAAGTAGCTAAGTGGTGTAGTGGATGGAGTGCCAGGCCTGGAGTCAGAAAAACTCATCGTTTTGAGTTCAAATCTGGCCGCGGACACTTATTAGCTGTGTGACCCTGGGCAAGTCATTTAACTCCGGTTGCCTTAGTTTCTTCATCTGTAAAATGAGCTGGAGAAGGAAATGGAAAACCATTTCAGTGTCTTTGTCAAGGAAACCCCAAAATGGGATCATGAGAGTCTGACATGACTGAAAAATGACTGAACCAAGGGTAGGGCTAAAAGACCAAGGTTCATGATGAAATTAATGTAGTAAGAGCACAGGAGTTTGATTTGGGATCATAGAAGATCCTATGTGTCCATGATCCTAAACTGAACTGACTCAAATGAATGACATCCAATGGTATGGAAAGAACATGAACGCTGAATTACTGCTATTGGTAATCTTTGAGTAGTTGTAGAGAATGCTGGAGATGTCAGAGGGTGGGGAACAGACTGATGTCCTGATCTTCAGAGGAGGGGTAAAACTGGGCTCCAAAAACTGTGGACAAGTAAATTTGATGCCTTTTCCTGGCAAATCCTAGGATGGATTATATGGAAGATTTGGAGCATGTAGAAAGGAAGCCATGCCAAACTCATCTATTTCCTTTACTTTACAGCAAGAGTTCTTAACTTTTTAATGTCATTGAGCCCCTTTTGTAAGGTGGTAAAGCCTATGGATCTGCATTAAGAAGGAAACCAATCATATTGAAAAATAGTTATAAAACAAATTACCACTAGGACAATAAGTTCATGAACCCCAGGTTCATGGAAACCCTCTATAACGTTACTAGATTGGTAGATCAGGGAAATCCTATACATATAATGTAGCTAGATTTTGGCATAGTATTTAACAAATTATTTCATAATGAACAAGAGGGAAAAATATAGGCTAGATGATACTCTGATTGGGTGGCATGTACCAGGTTGAATGACTGTACCTGAAGGACAACTCTTATTTAACAGATGTCAACCTAGAGGAAGTCTGTTCAGAATTTTCATTTGTGATTTAGATGATGACACTGATGGCTTGCTAATAAAATTTGAAGATGGCAAAAAGTTAGGACACACAGTTAATACACAATCAGCAGCTAAAAACATGAACAGGAGAAAATAACGGACACAATCTAACATGCTGAAGTTTAATATAAATATGAAATCTTTGCATTTAAATTCAAAGAATCAATTCATGAAAGGGGTAGTTTTTCAATAAAAGGGTAATGTGGTAGAAAGAGTGTTGGACTTGGAGTCAGGAAGACCTGGGTTGAAATACTGCCTCTGACATTTGCTAACTTTTTGATTATGGGCAAGTCACTTTAAGTCACTTTAAGTCACTTTATCAGGCTAGGTATCAATTTCTTCTTATGTAAAATAGAGGTAATAATGCTGGTAGTACCTACTTCATGGTGTAGGTTTTGAGGTTCAAATGAGATAATGTGCGTAAATTGTTTTTCAAGTCCTTTGAAAGCAATGTATGAAAGCAATTTGGAAGTGTGCCAAGAAGGTGACTAAAACGTCCACACCCAGAGATCCCACTGCTAGGCATATACACCAAGGAGATCAAGACATAAAGAAAGGGCCAACACACGCTAAATTTTTCTAATAGCACTTTTTGAAGTAGTAAAGAACTAGAAATAAAGTAGGTACCCATTGATCGGGGAACAGCTAAACAAATTGTAGCTCATGATCACAATTTAATTTTTATTAATTTTAAATTTTTTTAAAATTTAATTTTTAAAATGTAAATTTTAAAATTCAAAGTATTAAAATTAAAATTAATATTTATTCATATTATTATTTATTCATAATAAGGAAATTATGAATATGAAGAATAAAGGGAGTTATGGCTAGATTTATATGAACTGATACAAAGGGAAATAAGCAGAAGCAGGGAGATAATATACCATAATGAATACAATAGTGGAAATGTAAAGTACAACAGTAACAATCGAAATGGGATATTTTGTAATTAGAATGACCAAGCTGGCCATAGAAGAGATTTGAAAAGGTGCATCTCTCTCTTTTTTGAAGATAGAATGCAGCACATACTGTTAGACTTGATTAATATGTTGGTTAGATTTACTGAATTTTCATTTTCTCATTTTTAATACTTTATGATAAGGGATGGATCTCTAGATGGGGAAAGTGGAAAGGATATATTGGGAAATAATGATGATGTAAAAACAAAAGCTATCAATAAATATTCCAAAACAACTTTAAAGCACCATATAAGTGTCAGTTACTGTTATAGTTCATGGGGGAAAAAGCTTAAGAGTAGCAAGCCCAATATGAATTTATAGAGTGACATGGCTAGTTAATAGGCTAATGCAAACTTAGGCTGCATTAATAAAAGGATGAGGCCCAGAATGAGGGAGTTGTTTATGGCTTCATGGATTTAGAGCTAAAAGGGACCTCAGAGGTCATCTAGAGTAGCACCCTCATTTTGTAGACACAAAGGAAGGCCCAGAGAGACTTGCTTGAGGTCACATGGGTTCTATGTGGCCAGTTCCTCTGGACTTGAGCCCAGCTCCTCTGACTTCAGACCCAATTCGTCTTTACCAGTATATGACACTGTGATAGTTCCTCTGTAGCCTGCTGGTGAGATCACAACTGAAGCATCATTCTGGTCCTATACCATTAAAATAGAGAATCCTTGGGGAAGGCAGACAGCTGAGTGGGAAAAATGCAGAATTTGTACATTTGTATCTCTTGGGTATAGGACAGGATATTGTCCCAATGGGGGTAATTATGATAGTGAGATCTGGTCCCTGTGTGTGCTTGTTATGGAAATTGGTGTCATTATTGAATCAATGAAGCAAAGTCTTGGTGTATCTGTGACTGTGCTGCATGGTTACTGAAGAAATAAAATAGAACAAGGCACAAGTGTAAGAGAGATTGGAGCTAATGTGTGTGAATAGGTGTTGCAGCTAAGTTGCATAGTGGATAGAGCGCTGGGCCTGCAGCCAGGAAAACCCAAGACCAAATCCTGCCTCAGACACTTACTAATTGTGTGTGACCTTGGGTTAGTGACTTAACCTTTGTTTCCTCATCTGCAAACTGGGGATAGTAATAGTACTTGCCTTCCAGGGTAAGGTAATCTATGTAAAGTGTTTCGCAAATTTTTAAGTGTTATATAAATGCTAGGTATTATTATTATTATTATTATTATCATTATATTATCATTATATTATGGTGAACTAGGATGAGGAAGGAAAGGAATATGAATGCATATCTTTGGAGATGAATGCACAGAGAGGGTGAGGGAGGATGGGCATCCAAATGAATATCATCATAGATTATTCTTTCATTTAGAGGGAGTAAGAGGAATGTCCAAGCAGAATGTATGGAGTCAGTTCCACCTTGGGTGCGTGCAGAGGTGTTTCTTGGGTCAGGCAGAAGCAGAGGACTCTTGGCTGTATAGCTAATTAGAAAGGTTGTAGGCTTTGGATTCTTTGCCAATATCCACGGAACATTTTTGGAATGGTGATGAGCAAGCCCTAATGGACATAAACATCTGGTTGGCACAATTCTGAGTCTCTGCATAAGAAAGAGAGTATTTGGGGAAAAGCAAATGGACCCAAAGCCTGAGTGTGAATGTAAATAGTGGTAGGTGGATTGTGAGTTGATATGGGTCCCTGTTACATTTTTAAAAGGTACATTGATAGGTTAGGCTGTGTATCATTCAAGGAAGAGTAATCAGGATGGCAAACAGTCTAGAAATAATATATAAGAATGATTGAAAAAATTAATTATAGCTTGCAGAAGAAAGTATTTCACTGAAGGGCACAGTAATTGTCTTCAAAGTAGTGAAGGAGTCTTAGATTTCAGAAAGTCTAGGCAAAAACAAGACCAAAGATCAGTAGTTATGGGGAGGCCAATTTTGGCTTAGTAGAGGTAAGAAATTCCTAAAAATGAGATAGGAAGCTGAACTACATAATTTAGAATGTTCCTTCCAACTTTAAGATTCTATGATTTTATAATGTAGGTTTTTACCTAGCACTGTAGTGATCAATAATAGCTATTGATTAATAATATTTTTAAATAGTTATCATAATATATTTCTCCAGTATACTTTTAAAAGATATGACTGTCAATTATAGAAATCCATGTCTAAGGTAATTTCATAATTTGGGACAAAACTCAGTTATTTATATTATTATGGACACTGAATTATACTTCTCCAGTTTACTGTACTATTCATATATTCATATATTCATATATTATATATTACATTATATATTCATAGATTCCCATAGCAATGGGAGTAAGCTGCAAAATCAACTATTTCCATCTCAATTCAGTACAGGTAGACTAATTAAATGATAATTATTCATATTCCCCCAAGGTTCATTTGTAGGGGTTGTGTTTGAAATCTTTGGCTTAAATACCGTCAAAGTCCAGTAATTAATTTCTCATCCTTTTTGTGGTGAACTGAGCACTTAGAGAAACATACAGAACGTTAATTCTCAGAGACAGAAGCTCTCTGTCTAAAATACTGGGACAGAAACTATATTCTGATAGGTTGTTCATTTGTGTTCTTCAGAAACAAATAAATAAATTACTTCCCCTGACAAGTTTTTTAAATGACTAAGAAAATTCTATTGCAAAGAAAACAAATCCATAGGTTATAGTACCTTCATCTTTCTTCTTACTTATGGTCCATGATAAGTAATTGATTAATAAAAAATAATATAGGGAGGGTCTAATTTGCTTTTGAAATGCCATCTTTTAGCTGAAGGGAAAACATCATTCTTACTTAGTGAATTAAAGCAGGTAGTATTTACATTGACACAATGGGTTTATCATAAGTGAAGCATTTGTGTCTGTGTGAAAGCTCTATTGAATGACATTAGGTGAGCTATTTTGAGAGAGAACATCTCCCTTATCCATCATCATCAGAGAATGAGCACATAGATGAATTTTTCAGATAACTAACATTTATTCCTTTAAATATCAAAACCCTTAAAAACCGTTTTAACCTCTTAAAAAAGGATATCTTCCTAAAATGCATTACATATTTCTCTGCCTTAATAAAAGCACACTCAACATAACTTTTTTTTTTTTTTTTGGTGGTACAGTGAATAGAGAACTGGGCTTGAACCTGAGTTCAAATCTGGTCTCAGACACTTACTAGCTGTTTGACACTCTGTAAGTCACTTAACTTCTTTTCGCCTCAATTTCCTCATCTGTAAAAAGGGGATAATAATGACACCTATATTTGAGGGTTGTCGTGATGATCAAATGATATTATAATTGTATAGTGCTTAGCACAGTGCCTGGCACATAGTAAGAGCTATGGAAGTTAGCTCTTATTATCATTAATTTGTCATTATTATATGCATAAATTATGGCAAAGGGGCTATAATACAGTGATTCTTTTAGGAGTACTGAAATGTGTAGTAGCATTGTGAGATAAATGACTCCAGGGTTATTCCATCTGTTCCCCGCTATTGTCAGTGTGCTCACTTCTAGTAGTATTTTATTCTCCTTGAAGTACTTCCCTTTCTCCCTACCCCCCTTTAAATCTACTATAACTGCCTTTGAAGGAGCTTAACACCCAAAGTTCCTCTTCCCAAAATAATCAGTTAATCCTGTATTATAAATATCTTGAAAAAAGAGCCACTGATTGAATTAAATTCTTTTTTTCCCTCTAAAGTATTTCATTAATTTACACTAAAAAGTACTTCATTATAACTTAGCGTGCAGTACTATCACACAAAGTACTTAGTGATGGAGATAAATGATGGTATGACGATAAATGGCAGATATCCATGAAAGTCAGTATACACTACAGTCTGAGAGACACAGGCGGAGGATGCTATGACACTGGGTAGTCATGAAATACTTTGGTACTGAAGGGAAGGTCCAGAATTACTTCAGAACCTCATTAATTTGGACTTCACTAGAAATAACTTTGTGAAAAACATGACCTGGGCTAGGATAAAGGTCACTTGTATATGATCTGTGAAAAACATAGACCTTATAGGTGAAGGGCTTTAAAGGTCATCTTTTTCATCCAATTCTATAATTTTATTGATAAGGGAAGTGAGTACCAGGGAGGTACAATGACTTGTCCATGGTTACACAGCTAGAGTATTATAGATCAGCAAATTCAAAGGATAACCAGTGTCATATGGGAAAGATTCAAGCTTTTTAAGACCAAACATGCTTTAACACATTGGCTATAGAGTAAATGAATATTAATAGCATTAGTTACAATTAAATCTTATCTACTTATTAAAAAAGGCCATAGGGGATCTCCATTTGACAGTACATTTTTAGCCCTTGGCATTATTCTGAGTATTTAAAAGTAATAACAATGTATTTATTAAAAATCCCATAATTCAGACTTTTCACTGGTTTTTCCTCCATCTAATTCTAGCTCCTTAGAATTTATTTTGGACCTTGACTTTATTTTTGCAATATCATTTTAACATAAGGTAATTAGTACTAAAAAAACACTATACGGTTTCTTTTATATTTTTTCAATGAATTCAGGTTTCTTTAGTGGACCCTCCTTTTAGCCTTAGTGTGTGGGGTTTGGGAAGAAGAGCTTGGGAGCTGTGGGAAAGATGAAATAGAAGCAACAGGATAACAGACTAGATGGTGGAGACAATATAATTCTATGCCAAGTAAAAAAATAGGGAAAAAAAATACCTATGTGTGTGTGTGCATGCATGTGTGCATTTGTATGTGTGTGAACATATGTTTAAAAAGCAAGTTATTGTTTTTCACCCTGTTATTATTTCTCCTGACAGTAAAAAAAAAAAGTCAGTAGATTAGACGCTGAAGTGTAGAACAAGTAAGGTAGGAGATTATTAAAAAAAAAAAAAAGAAATGAAAGCTATTGTCTAGCCTACCACTAGAAAACAGTATTAATGAATCCCTGTATTCACTATTCATTGATATCTATTCAAAATAGTGCCTGGTGCAGTGTCATGCAACCTGAGGGTGCTCAATAAAAATTTGACAGTGATAATAATTTCAGCCATTTATCAGGAACTATCATCTAGAGAAAAGAAAACATTTCAATTGTGCTAAATGCAAAAATGGAAAAAAAGAGACATGGGTTAAGAAGTATGAAGATTCATTTTATATCAATTATGCATATGTAAATTTCTCTCTCTAATCAGCCAGTCTGGAGGTAGGGACTGTTTTCTTTAATTTCTTGCTATTCCCTGTAGTCACAAGGCTAGTGCCATGAACTTGATGTGTTCAATAAATGCTTCTTGAATAGAGGAATGAATAGAAAGGATCTGAAGGACTGTTTTTAGTATGGGGATGGTTGGCCCAGTCTCATTGCATCTGTTTCCTCCTCTGCATACAGAGGTAAAATTTGGCTTATCTCAGAAGTAGGGGCAACTGGTGGCACATGTGGTGGACCATACTAATAGTGGCTCTATTTTCCCTGTTTTTATCTCTTATTTGCATTCGTGTTGGACAAGAATATAGCCCTCATCTTGTGGCATGGGGATGAATGTATTCTTTGCAGCTGTCAAAGCTCTTTCCTCTATGCTGATATCCACAATATTCCCTATGCTTGCATTACCTTATCCCCTATCTCTTTTTGTTGGAAGTCCTATCCATCCTTTAATTCATCTGCTCCATGAAGCTTCCTGATCTCCCCAGCCGATAATGATTTCTTCATCCCTGCCCCTTCTTCAGCCTCCACCTGTCTTGTATCTTGTATCACATATCATTTGATATTATATTTATTTGTATGTGTGGTATATCTCCATCCTAAGTTATAGGTTACATGAGGGAGAGAGATGGTGTCTTATTTAAAGTTTGTGTCTTCTTCAGGATTTCCATTTTCAGAGGCTCTGAATATCCCCAGTGCCTAATTAGTGACTATTCAAGTAGAATGCTGTAGGTGCTAGTAACCTACATGTAACTATACCCAAAGATTGAGATGGAAATCCATTATCATTTTTAGGAGTTAAAATCTCTTACATCTGAGAAATCTCTAACGCAAACCTTCATACCCAACGTCTTTAACATAGCAAGATCAGAGAAACTGGCAGTAAAAGGAAGGAAGCAAGCAAGCATTTATTAAGTGCTTAGGTGCTATGCTAAACACTTTGTAAATATTATTTCATTCGATCCTCACAACAACACAGAGGTAGGTGCTATTATTATTACTATCATTCCCATTTTACAGTTGAGAAAACTGAGGAAAACAAATTAAGGGACTTGCCCAGGGCCACACAGCTACTATGTGACTAAAGACTGAATCTGAACCCAGGTATTTGACTTTAGGTCCCATGACATATCTACCACACCACCTACATCACCTATTTATTAGAATATAAGTGTTTTGAGCACAGAGACTATTTTCTTTTTGTATTTGCATCTTCAATGCTTGGGACATAGTAGGAACTTAATGAATGATTATGAAATGAATGAGGCTGCTATGGGAATAAATAATAAAACAGTTTGAGGAAAAAAAGAACATTGCAGAGATAAAATGCAAAAATTCATCCAAAAAAGGAGCAAGTTTCCCATTTTGATGTTTAAGTTTCTTGAGTTCATGGACCAGTCAAATAAACATTTATCTGGTATCTCTCCCAGTAGCCGGCACAGTGGTTTAGATAGTAGGCCTGCCATTACTATTCATTGAATGAATGGAATGTCCATAATTTGAAAAGGAAAATATAAAGGACAAAAAAAGGAATTTCAAAAGGGGCCAAGCAGAAACAAAATATATGGTATTATCTACAAAGAAAGGCAGTAGATCTCTGGGAAGTACTACACTGCTGAAACTATGTGAGCTTCTCTGTGATTCTATCAGCTGTTTGTGAACTCATTCTATAACCATTCCATACCATGCCATGGTAGCATGGGCACGGACCTGAATATTGCATTTGGCAAAAGGATTTCAAACATGAGTCCATCTCTTTATTTGGTGATATTATGCAGAGGAAACCAAACATAAAAATGCTGGGCAGCAAGTTGTAAAAGTAATTAAAATGCTAATTTTTATTGTCAGTAATAAAAGTAGAATTTATTGACTTTCAGTCCGCTGGATCATCTGTTTCTGTCCATGAAACTTGGAATCTGGACTATGTTTAGCAAACAAATGGAACCCAGTATCAGGAGTAGGAATTAAACAGTAAATTGAATTAAACAGTAAATTGCTTTATATGTGGATAAAGTGAGCACATTCAAAATATATCTAAATATTAATAGCTTCACAAATAAATGTTTCAATCATAGAGCTAAAATCATGTACAATGTAGGTGATAATAACAGAAACTGTGGTACGGTATTAAGAAACAGAATCAAAGATTCTCACAGCTGGAAGAAATCTCAGGAAGTATCTAGGTTGGCTCTTATCTGAACTGCTAGGTGGTATAATGACCACAGCACTGGACCTAGAGTAAGGAAGTCTGAGTTCACATCCAGCTTATGATACTTTATGGCTATGCGACCCTGGGCAAATCACTGAACCACCTTCAGCCTCAGTTTCCTCATCTGTAAAATGGTATAATAATTGAATCTTATAGAATATAATAGAACCCTCAACTCCAGGGTTGTTTTCAGGGTCAGATGAGATAATGATTATAAAGTGTTCTATAAACCTTAAAGTACTCTATTATTGCCAGCTATTATTATTTACAAACTCTCCCCACAATATGTTCTACAGGTGGCCATCATCCAGTCTTTGCTTAATTAACTTTAGTAAGTCAGCCCATTCTACCCCCTGAGAGCTCTCTGAGGGCAGACTCCATAAGAGAGATGTTGACACAATAAGGTATAATAAATATGAAGGGAAAATCAAGAATGGAGCATATTGTTTTGTTAGAGAAGACATAATTTTCCTGCTCTCTGGTTGTTGTTTTTTTTTTATCCTCTGTAGCTTCTGAGAGCTGAGGAACAGAGTGTCCCACAGAAGCTGAAGGGAGGAGAGGATATTAAGAAGGAAGTTGTAGTGGCTGTATCTCATACAAGCCAAGGAAGATGAGGACAGAGAACAGGCCACTGGGTTTAGCAATTAGGTAGTCATTGTGCCCCTTTGGTGACAGCCAGGTGGTGTAATAGATAGAGCGCTGCACTCAGAGTCAGGAAGACTCATCTTTGTGAGTTCAAATCTGGCCTCAGACACTTACTATGATGACCCTGGGCAAGTCACTTAACCCTGCTTGCCTCAGTTTCTTTACCTGTAAAATGAGTTGGAGAAGGAAAACCACTCCAGTACCTTTGCCAAGGAAACCCCAAATGGGGTTATGAAGAATCAGACATGACTAAAATGACTACAACACAGTAAATTCAGAAGAGTGAAGATCATTGTGAACTGGAGGGGTGTGTG
The DNA here is from genome assembly GCF_900497805.2 of Vombatus ursinus. NCBI lineage: Eukaryota > Metazoa > Chordata > Mammalia > Diprotodontia > Vombatidae > Vombatus > Vombatus ursinus. The sequence continues at coordinate 6,976,091 of NW_020954592.1, read as the reverse complement.
TATATGCGTGCATGTGTGTGTGTGTGTGTGTGTGCATATTTCATTCTTTACATGGATTTAGTCCAACCCCACCATTTTACAAAGGAAGAAAATGAGACACAGAGAAATTAAGTTAATTTGCCTTATGTCACACAGGTAGTAAACATTAGAGCCAGATTTTAAACCAAGTCCTTTCACTGGCTCAAAAGTTTGTGTTCTTTACCACACTATGCTGAGAAGGTTGGGTTTGAGCTTGACCTTAAAATATCAGAAGAATTTGGCTAAATGGAGAAGAGTAGAAAGCTATTCCATAAAGGAAGAAATGGATTAGGGAAACATGGAGTTTGAGGAGAGAGATACTTTAAAAGTTGTGATGCAGCTACTATAAGTCCCATATAATATGTGCCTTCCTGGGATGAGTTGCTAAATTTTGATTTCCAATATACAATCACAGATAGAGAGAGAGAGAGAGAGAGAGAGGAGAGAGAGAGAGAAACAATAAGGCATTTTCAAAGGATGTAATAATCACCATCATCATCGTGATCATATTCACATTTCAAAAGAATTTTAAGGTTTATAAAACTGCTTCCTAACAACCATCCTGTCATGTAGGTAGGAGAAGTATTATTACCCTCATTTTATAGATGAGGAAACTTAAAGAAGTGAATGACTTGTTCCAGGTCATACAACTAGTATAAGAGCCAGAATTTGAATACAGTTCATCCTGACTCTAAGTCCAGGGCTTTTTCCATATCATGCATCAAATGACTTGCCTTTCCTCCCAATTTTCTTACTGAAGTCAGTGAATGAAACATCATATTTTTGTTAAGTAAGCTTTCAGATGTTAGTAAGGCTGAACAGTATGGTAATGATTTCACGTTTCCATTGGATTTAGAGGATAATTTAACCAAATAAAAGGCAGACTTTAAGTTCTATCAACAACTGGAACTGCTTAATATCTTTCTCACTGGAATATATTTAGACTGGTGCCATAGAAATGTTTCAGACAGCAGAAAATAATTAAACTGTGAGTGCTTCAGAGTTAAGTGAAAAATAAAAACTGAACTGCATAACCTAAAAAATAAATCATACAATCTTTGCAAAAGCTTAGCTATGATTCATATTCCACCTAATTGAATAAACATTGATTAAGTACCACCTCTGTGCCAGGCACTGTGCCAGGTACCTGAGATGTAGGGGGAAAAGGAAGTGAGTCTTTGGTCCTCAAGGAACTTATATTCTACTGGTGGGGTACAACATGTGGAGAGAGAGAGAAACAGAGAAAGAGAGAGAGACACAGAGAGAGACAGAGACACAGAGACAGAAAGAGATAGAGATAGAGACAGAGAGAGACACAGAGACAGAAAGAGACAGAGATAGAGACAGAGAGAGATAGAGACAGAAAAGAGACAGAGAGAGACAGAGACAAAGAGACACAGACAGAGACAGAGGCACACACAGAGAGACAGAGAGAGAAAGAGAGAAACAGAGAGAGACAAACAGCGAGAGACAGAGACAGAAAGAGACAGAGACAAAGAGACAGACAGATAGACAAAGACACAGAGTCACAGAGAGAGGGACAAAGACAGAGAAAGAGAGAGACAGAGACAGAGAGAAAGAGATAGAAACAGAGAGACACAGAGACAGAAAGAGACAGAGACAAAGAGACAGAGAGAAACAGAAAATATGAGGAAGGAGAGAGCACTAGCAAATGAGAGGAATCAAACCCGGCTTTTTAAAGGAGTTGACATTTTATCTAAGCTATGAAAAGTCATGGGTACTGATCGGTGGAGATGAGCAGAGAGTGCATTGCAGGTATAGGTACATAGCCTGTGCAAAGGAATGGAGGTCAGAGATGGGAGACAAAAGATTGAGTGTGGGGAACAACTACTAGGCCACTTTGGCTGGCAGGTAGAGAGCAGGGGGGAGAATAATATTAAATAAGTCTGAAAAGTTAGGTGGAAGTCATATTTGTGAAGGGCTATCAAGGCCAGATTGAGTTCCTGAAGGCAACAGGGACTCAATGCAGCTAGGTGGTATAGTGGATTGAGCAGTGGGCCTGGACTCAGGAAGACCTGAGTTCAAATCGGGACTTGAATACTTACTAGCAGTGTGACCTTGGGCAAGACACTTAACCTCTGTCTTAGTTTCCTTATCTGTAAAATAGGGATAATATTTATATCTAGCTTACAGAGCTGTTGGGAGAATCAAATGATATAATAATTGTAGAGTACATAGCACACTGCCTTGCACATAGAAAGTGCTATATAAATCTTAGCTTATTGTTATTACTATTTTTGAGTGGGGAAGTGAAATGGTCACACAGTGGTCCTAGGAACATTAATTTGACAACTACGTGAGGACGGGTTGAAAGAAAGCTGAGAGACCAATTAGGGAATTATTAGGGAGCTATTTTTAGTAGTCAGTGTGAGAGGTGATGAGGGCTTGAACTAGGGTAATGGTCATTGGAATGAATGTGAGAGGCTTTGTGGAAGTGAGAAGACTTAGCAACTGATTGGCTAAGGACAGTAAGGAAGGAAGAGGCAGGGAAGACTCTACAGCATTGCAGCTGGTTGTCTAGAACGATAATTATGCATTTGACAGCAAAAGGGAAATACGCAGGAGGAGTGCATTTAGGAGAAAGTTAATGAGTTTCATGCTGGACACACTAAATGATAATAATAGCGAGCATGTATTTTAGTGCCAACTTCGTGCCAGGCACTGTGCCTTAAGGTTTACAAGGTGCTTTACAATTATCATCCCAATTTATTCTCACAATAATCCTAAGAAAGAGGTGCTATTATTATCCCCATTTTACATATGAGAAAATGGAGGCAGACAGAGGTTAAATGTCTTGCCCAGGGTCACACAGCTCTTAAGTGTCTTTTCAATTTTTTTATGTTCTTATTTTTTTTTATTTTATTTTTTTTAGGCAATTGGAGTTAAGTGACTTGCCCAGGGTCACACAGCTAGAGGCTGGATTTGAACTCAGGTCCTCCTGATTTCAGGGCCAGTGCTCTATCCACTGTGCCACCTAGCTGCCCCAATAGAACATTTTTTTGGGGGGGCAATTGGAGTTAAGTGACTTGCCCAGGGTCACACAGCTAATGTCAAGTGTTTGGTCTAAGGCTGGATTTGAACTCAGGTCCTCCTGATTTCAAGGCCGGGGCTCTATCCACTGTGCCACCTAGCTGCTCTCTTAAGTGTCTGAAATAGGATGTAAACCTGTGTCTTCCTCACTCCAGGTCCAGCACCCTATTCACTGCGCTACCTAGTGGCCTCCGTGATGTAAGTTTGGAACAGAGGTTGTAGGGAGGGTGATAGAGAATTAATCGTGGAAAAATATAATGACTGTAATGGAAATGAGAGGGTCAAATGAATAATGTTTGATTCTGTGTTTTGATATCCCCAGTGCACAATGCCTGGCACATGGCAGGCACTTAATAAATGTTTGTTGGTTGTTCAACTGTATAGCATAAATCTGAAATTTATTCCATTGATATGATTGTTTTAATTTCTCCAATGGTGTGGTAGTAAAGATTCCTAGATACAGAGATGGAAGGTACCTTAGAATTTATACTTTTGAGTCTCTTCGTACTCTAGTCCACCTTCCACATAGCTGCCAAAAAGATTTTCTAACCTCCTCAAACCCTTACTCAATAAACTCCAGTGGCTCCCTATTATTGCTAGGATAAAATATAGACTCCTCCATTTAGCTTTTAAAGTTCCTTACAACTTGGGTATCTTTCCACTGTCCATTATGGCCCTCCCTTTAACTAAACTGTCCTCACTGTTTCTAACATGTGGTACTCTCTCTCCATGCTTTTACCCTGGCTATCCTCCACGAGTAGAATGTACCTCTGCCTCATAGACTATCTCTTTTCTTCAAGAAGCAGTTCAAGCATCATCTTCTGTATGAAGACTTCTTCTGAACCCTGGCCAACTGCTAGCACCCTCCTTCACAAACTACTAATTCACGTTCAAGTCAAGAGATCACTCTTGTGTTGTCATTGGTCCTCTTCAAGAACGAAGGATGAACAACAACATTAACAAGAGTATGTAACTATTTTGTATTAGACTTCACATATGTATATATGAACCTGCTTTCCCCCCATTAGAATGGAAGCTTCTTGAGGGCAGGGATTGTTTCATTCTTTGTATTTGTATCTCCAGTGCCTAACACAGTGTCTGGAACATGCTAAGTGTTTAATAGATAGTTGCTGATTGACATTGATAATCCTCCCACATTTTGCAAATTAGGATACAGAAGCTCAGACATCAAGTGACTTTCCTAAGGTCTTAGAAATAATAAATAGGTTCTCTGTTTTCAAATGCAGTGCTCTTTCCCCCATTGGATGCTGTTAACTTCAGTTTCCAGATCCCTAGCACCCTGTCCCTTCCAAGTACTATCACCAGGAATAGCTTTTTTCTGTTCTTTGGGACAAAAGGCTTCAGTTGCCCCTCAAGAGGAAGGATTGTGGCCAAATCCAGATCCAGGGAATTAAGGAATAGGGACTTCCCCTTCCTCCAGTCCTCCATTCCATCATTCTACTCTTTCTCGCTCACACATGCAAATCTCCAGGATGGGATAGCCCCCACTGCTATCCCTCAAATATACTCTCAGAAACACAAATTTTCACTTGCTCAGTCTTACCCTTTTACACGATTCCTACTCTATCCCTACCTCCCTGGCTTCCTCACATTCAACTGTGTTTGTGCCCATCTGAGGGCTAGTGTTGCCCTGAGCCAAGCTAGGAGAGTGGACTACCTCCTCTCTCTCTCTCTCTCTCTCTCTCTCTCTCTCTCTCTCTCTCTCTCTCTCTCTCTCTATCTATCTATCTCTCTGTCTCTGTCTCTCTCTCTCACACACACACATACACACACATGCACACACAGACTGACTCATACACCATGAGCCTACCCACATAGAGTCAAGTAAAGAAAGAAAGCCTGGAAAGGATGGTAGGAATTATCCTGGGTTCTGTTTAGGCCTAGCATGAATGGACAAGGGGACAAAGGATTCAAGGATAGAGAATAATCTTTGCTTAAACTGGTTAACTACAGTGTCAAGAATGTGAAGGGTGGAGAGTGAAGCCAGTTAGGAGGTAATAGGTGGGGAGACCAGAGAGGGATTGAAAGACTGAAAGTCACAGTGATGATGGTGAATAGGTTTCAGAGAAAAAGAGGGAAATGCGTAAGATTAGGAAGTTATGGAATGAGAGAAATTTTAGTATTCAGAATCATGGCAGTTGCTCAGTTCTTAGTGTGATACTGAATTCTAAAGTATAATCATCTCTGTGTGTGGCTAAGACAGAGTGAAGATGTTTGGAAGGTAAAGAGGATGAGGAATTGGGAAGCCATACTGTTTGAGGGGAAGTATTTAAGTATTTAAGGGCAGAGATTTTAGTTGAGAGGAAGACTATGACCCAGGCACTTAGTGATCTGGCAGCAGGTGGATAGAATGGAAAGGCAGAGAAGGATATAGATTATGGAGGAATAGGATTGAGGTGGATAGGGATAAAATTATGGGTAGAGAGAGCAGGAATAAGGGATTTTTGCCTCAACAGACGGCAACTCGCATGGATGGGGGAGGAGTGGGAATTTGTCCTTTCTAGGATGGAGGAAGAATCATGTGACCAGAAGTCCTATCTTCTAGGGTTCGGTGATGAGTGAACATCAGTGTGGGAGTAGTTGCATCATCTTCCATCATTGAAACACTAAACACTAGTATAGGAAGTAGAGAGTTCTGTGTAGGAATTGAGATCAGGAAATAACTGATGTTTGGGTCTTCTAAGCCACAATGATTTGGTACTCAGCACCAGCCCAGTAGCCTGAACTCAAGACAGTGAAGACACTGAAGAAGATGTCATGCATGTAGAGCATGGGGTGGGGTGGGGGAATTTTGGTCCCCAGTACCTCAGTGACTGGAAGTACCTCCCCTCTAGTATCACTGAAGCTTGGGAGTTCTGATTGACCACTCTCCCTCACCCCACATATTTCATCAATTGCCAAATCTTGCCATTTTTATCTATACTACATATCTCCATCATACTCCTCTACACTCACATGGCTACCACTGTAGTCCAGTCCTTCATTATCTTTTACCTAGCCTGATGAGGCAGCTGGGTGGTACAGTGGATAGTGTGCTAGTCCAGGACTAATATCTGAGTTCAAATCCAATTTCAGACACTTACTAGCTGTGCAACTCTAGGCATGCCATTTAACTGCTGTCTGCCTCAGTTTCTTCATCTGTAAAATGGGGATAATAGCACCTACCTCCCAGAATTGTAATGAGGATTAAATGAGATGATAAATGTAGAGCACTTAGTTTAGGTCCTGGAACATAGTAAGTGCCATGTAAAAATTAGCTATCATTATTATTATTTCAGTGGCCTACTAACTGGTTTCTCTGCCTCAGGTCTCTTCTCACTCTAGTCCATCCTCCATACAGCTGTCAAAGTAGTTTTCCTTAAGCATAGCTTTGATCATGTAACTCTTCTACTCAATAAATTATAGTAGCTGTCTGTTGCCTCTAGGATAAAATATAAATTCCTCTGTTTGGCTTTTAAAGTCTTTGAACAATTTCCTTCCTTCCTTCCTTGCTTCCTTCCTCCCTTCCTTTCTTCCTTTCTTTCTTCCTTCCTTCCTTTCTTCCTTCCTTACTTCCTTCCTTTCTTCCTTGTCTCTTTCCTTCCTTCCTTCCTTCCTTCCTTCCTTCCTTTCTTCCTTGTCTCTTTCCTTCCTTCCTTTTCTTCCTTCCTTCCTTCCTTGCCTCCTTCCTTCCTTCCTTTCCTCCTTCCTTCCCTGCCTCCTTCCTTTCTTTCCTCTTCTCTCTCTTTTCTTTCTTTACTTATATATTAAGGTATTTCAGTATTAAGTATTTACAACCTGTTCCCAATCTAACTTTCCAGCTTTTTTCTATGTGTGCCTACATTAATCCTACTTCCTATACTGTATAATCCAGCCAAACTGATCTAGCTATTGTTCACACATGGCAGTTCACCTCCTATTCCTGTGTCTTTACACTGGCCAGCCTCATGCCTGGAATGCATTCCCTCCCACTTCTATCTTGTATAATCCCTCTCTTCAAGATCCATTGCAAGCATTACTTTCTACATGAAGCTTTCCTTTTATTTCCTCAATGCTTGTGCTTTCCCTTCCTAATTACCTTGTAGGAAATTACCTTGTATTTATTTCCTTCATTTTTATTTGGCATATACTTATTGTTATTGTTAAGTCATTTCAATTGTGTCAAACCCATTTGGGGTTTTCTTGGCAAAGATATTGGAGTGGTTTGCCTTTTCCTTCTCCAACTCATTTTACAGATTAGAAAACTGAAGCAAACAGGGTTAAGTGATTTGCCCAAGGTCACACAGATAGTAAGAGTCTGAGGCTAGATTTGAACTCAGGTCTTCCTGATTCCAGGCCTGGTGCTCTCTCCGTTGCACCACCTAGCTGCCCCCTACTCATGAAAGCTACATGTCTCCAAATGGAATATATATTGAAAGAGAATCTCCATAACTCTTCTAGCTAGCAGAGGGAAGGCGTGTGGAGAAGAAACTTGGCATATCTAATGGAGATCTGACCTTGGAGAGGGACCCAGGTTTAAATCTGGCCTTTGGTCAATAATAGCTGTGTGGCCATGGGTAAATTATTCAGTCTCCCAGTGCTCTAGGCAGCTCTCTAAGACTAAGTTACAGATGAGTTGCTAATCTATATCCTTGGAAGGGTTTTCATGCTGGGACTTTTCTATACTTTTGAAATTCTATGTGTAGATTAAAATAAAAACAAATAAAAATAATTTTCCCCATGTCACCACATTTTGGCAATATTTTGATTAAAGACAGCTCTGAAAATGCCAAGAAAAATGGAAGCCTAACAGTATGTGGGGGCGGGGAGCTATTTACTCACGGCACACTCACAGGGTAAGGTTGAATGACAGTGAGGAGGATCGATTCTTTGCAGTTTCTGTAAAAGAGGAAAAACAAACATTTATGAAATATAGAGAAGCAGGGATCTAAAGGCTCCAATAGTGTTCTTTGGAGATGAGATGCTATGATCCATTGGCAAGTATTCATTGGAATCCCAGGGCAGAATAGATCAGAAAGCCACAAAACAAGCTTTGAATCTGCAGTGACAGCTAAAATCAAAGCGCATCCCAAGTGTAACCAACAACCTGGTTTAAAACTTCCCATGCAGTTTACATTTGGAGGTACTACCTGCTTCACCACACAGTTGTGCACTAAAATAATGCTCTGTTGAGGAGGGAGCAGTTTTAAAACCATCAGCTCAATCTGTTCTTTGTACCTTTTCCCTGTTAAGAAAATTGATTTCTCCTTCTCCCCTTCTGTGTTTCCAATTTTCTTTTCTGTTTTAAAAATTTCTCCATTTCTGCAGTATTAATTTGGGTAGTTTTTTGCAATGAGGGGAGGGAAGAAAGATTTGTGAAATTATCTCAGCTACTTGGGAAACTAATTATCTTATAAGGGTCAACATCATTTCAAAAAATCCTTTATGGCACTTTATGTAAAAGCAGCACGCTGAAAATCATGCCCTGGTGTACATCACCTACCACATTGTGCCAGCTCACTTAACGAGCAGTAGGAATGCATAGTATACTGGGCCCATAAACATTATAGAAAAGAAACTATTGGGGAAGATTTCAGGCTAAAAGGAGTGCTCTAGTAGCAAAGGGAGTATTTTGGTAGTTAGTAACTGAATGATGCAATGGTTTAATTGCCCCCAAATAGCAAACCATTTATTACAATTGTTATAATTGTTACATCACTGGTTGCAATTCATTCTCTCTCACTCTGTCCCTTTCTGTGTCTCTGTCTCTATCATTGGCTCTCTCTGTTTCTATCCTTCTCTATGTCTCTGTGTCTCTCTGACTTTTCCTGCCTGAATGCCTGCCTGCCTGTCTGTCTCTATCTCCGGATCTCTTTGTTGTTATCTTTCTCTACATCTGTATCTCTCTGACTTTGCATGCTTTCCTATCTCTCTGTCTCTGTTTCCCATTTGTTAACTAGAGAAAGGCTAGTTGCAACTTTGTGGAGAAGGACCAGGCTTTTTTTCCCCTCAGATTGCAGTTAATTGCCTGGTGGTATGATTTATTTCTTAGCTGTGTGAAGAGAAGATGATCTGTATGCAAGAGCTGCTTCCTCAGACAACCCACCACAAATCACATTTGTAACACTAACTGCTTTGTTGTCGTGCCTGCACACTCCTCTGGCTGTGTTGCTGCTGTGTCCTACTGACATATTGCTGGGGGAAAATCAATGGAGCAGTGGGAAACAGGAATGGAATAGAAATTGTGGGGAGAATGAGGAACAAGAGAAAGAATAGTGAGAATGAAGCTGATCTCTTCAATCCCATTCTATAATGCGACTGTTTCATTTTCAGAACCACAGCTGCTGGACAGCGGACAGAGAGCACTAACATGGGTTTCAGGCATTATTATTAGAATGGGTTACATATAATGCTGAATCTAATTACGAGGACAAAGTGGCACAGTGTAGCATCTCTAAGAACTAAGGTTTTATCAGGGGGAGATGATCAGACAATGTGAGGGATTCAGATCTGGATTTGGTGAATTGAGAATCATAAAAATGATTTCTAGGTTCAACACACACACACACACACACACACACACACAAACTATTTCCATTAAAAAAAAAACAGAACAAAACTGCCTATCCTGGCATTCAGGGCCTTTCAAAATCTGGCATCTGTTATCATCTCGTTCAGTTGTCTCTGACTCTTTGTGGTCCCATTTTGGGGTTTACTTGTCAAAGACACTGGAGTGGTTTACCATTTTCTTCTCCAGCACATTTTGCATAGACTTGCCCAGGGTCATACAGCTAATAAGTGCCTGAAGCCAGATTCGATCTCAGGAAGATGAGTCTTCCTAACTCTAGGCCTGGCACTCTACCCACTGCACCACCTAGCTGCCTTGTCTTTATATGTCTTATTATTATATTCTTTTATATTACATAAATTATATATAAATATATAATATAATATAAATATAAACCATATAATTATATATAAGTATATATAATTTATATTATATAAATTATATTATATATAATATAATATTCTTTTTTCACCTACCCTATGATCCAACCAAACTAGACTATTTGCTGTCCCCTACATAGATTTTCCTTTTCCCCTACCTTACTCATCTTTCTATAAAGCAGTTAGGTGATAAAGTAGATACAGCAAAGTACTTGGAAATAGGAGGCAGCTAGGTGGTGTGGTGACAGGCCTGGAGTTAGGAAGACTGGAGTCAGGAGGACCTGAATTCAAACCTGGCCTCAGAAATTTACTAGCTATGTGACCCTGGGAAGTACTTTCCTCTTCCACATTTTGAATTCTTATCCATCTTTTAAAGGTCAATTAAAACCCACACCTTCCCTCCCTGGATCCCCTTGAATCCCCGGGGAAGGCTTCCCTGATCTCCCTTGATGAAGGCCTTGATGAACTGGTGATCATGTATTATTTTGTATTTTAGTTTTCTTTTCCTTGCAGTTTATATCACTCTATTAGATTATAAGCTCTACAAAGACATGGTCATGTTTTATCTCCATTTTGTATCCTGTTTTCTCCTTTCTTCCTTTGCCCCAACCCTTGTACAATGCTTTGAATACAGTAAGTGCTTAATAAACAATTGTTGAAGGAAGCAACTAAAGGGATCCCCTCCCCAACTAAATGGAATTGAATTAAAATAATACAGTATTTAAATAATAGATTTCTTGCCTAATTGTCTATTCTACCCCTCCCCCGCAAGGAATTCCTATGTATCTCTGTCACTTGGTAAAAACAAACAAAAATGTGGGTCATGGTGTGATTATGGTTTGGGTGAATTGGAAGATTTTTTAAAAAAAGTAATGAAAGAGCAGGGGCACAAGTGTGTGTGTTAAGGTGGTGAAGTAGACCAGGGAGGATACAGAAGCAGGGAATCACAAAAGGGACAAGTTATTTCTGAGACCACCAGGCGTATTCCTTGTTCCCTTGGGGGCAAAGCAGAAGAGAATAGCAGCACTTGTTGGAATCCAGTCCATGCTGTTTTGGACTCACCAAATCGTGAATTTAAAGAGCCTAGCCTCTACTTGTCTCTGTTACTAACTAGCTGTGTGACCTGTGCTTAGCTTAGCTTCTCTTGGGCCAGAATTTCCTCTGTTGTCTAAAGAAGAGATTGGACCAGATTCTCTCTAGAGCCTCCTGGCTCTAACAGTCCAGGTTGCTGTGATTTTTGAATAGACTAAAGGTCATTCCCACTCCATCTGTAGCATGCCAACCCCTGGAGATCGACAAATATGCATAGAAAATTTGAAGAAGTTTCATGAAATTTCTCAGAAATGCTCTACTCCAGTGATCTTTGCCCCCCATTATACTTTCCTATTAGGAACTTTAGGAATAAATATCTCATTAAATAGTATTAATTTGATATTGGGAACATTTCTTAAAACATCTCAATTACATTGTCTTCATTTGCAGTCTTTGGCATTCTCCTCTGAAATATTTCCAGTATGTACCCCAAGTTGACTTTAATTCTATACTTTAAATGAATAAACTAAGTTATTTGATTCAAAATCAAACATTCCTATATGCTGCAGTGAAATTCTGTCTTTCATCCTCAATATCACGCCACCCTCATCTCTAGTTATTTAATTAAAATCTGTCAGGCAGGTAGAATGAAATACATAGTCCCCTGGAGCTCCTACATCTCCCAACCAGTCACTAAGAAAAGAAGAACAAACCCTAAAATGGTTTTGAAGGAATGTCAAGATGACAAAACCTAGGAAGGGACAATATCAATAGCAGAACAAACGGATACCTTTATGCTCTTCTTCCCTCATCCCCACTCTTACCTCTACCCCTACTTCCCACAGCCCAACCCATTCCAGTCCAGTTACCAGTACAGGATCACTTATCAAAATATTATGTCACTGTATTCCTAATGAATGAATTTTCTACTTTCACAAAATATATCCCTTTTAAGGGCCAATCTCTTCTAGAATGATTTAATGAGTTGGTTATAAAGTCATTTTAATCCCTGAGTCACTGTGCTGACTTGCTGGGAGAAATACAATATAACCTTACCTTAAACCTCTCCTGCAAAGTTTACCTTTAATTATTTTCCTTTCATTGTTGCAACAAAAGTCTTTCTTTAGCCCTTCCTCCTGCAGGGTCCTTTGTGCCTCCACGGAAACATTTTTGGGGACCCCAAACATCAGTGGCTGCAAGGCATGCTGTGGTATCAGGCTTCATTTTATAATTTCATTGGATGTGCTCCTGCTGCAGAGAGCCAGGCTGAGTGAGGGAGAAGCCCAAATCCAAGAAAGGTGGGGCTCTGAATGCATTATGAGCTTCCTCTCTATTCCAAGTGGTGATAAAGCTGGTGTTCCCCAAGGCCACTATTATACAGAGAAGCCCAGTTTGGCAAGCCTCCTGAATTACCCTGCCTCTCTTCACCCCCTTTATTCCTATCTAAAATTGAATTCATTTTCTATGTTCAGCATCTACTAAGAAAACAAATATGTAAACAAAGGACAATTTGCATACATGGATAGGATCAGTCCAGGTCATCATTTGTTCATCTTTCAGGCCTCCCAAACAAAGGCCACCAACTTGGTGGATAGAATCAATGGAGTCCTTCAGTGCAAGGAAATATTTCAATGCTGCAAACTCTCATTCTCCAATGGATTTGTAATCTCAACCATGTGAGCATTCCCTCCAGCATGCAACTCACAACTTATCTTTAAGCCTGTCTGTTCTCTGACTTTCAAATATGTCCTTCCATGAGAACAGAACAGGTGGTCCATTCATTGATTTATAAAAAGCACTAATAGCTAAAACATTTTAGGGCTTTTAAAAAATTCTAACTTAAAAACAACAATGATGATGATAACTAAAAGAAGAATGCTTTGAGGATTATTAAGTAAGTGGCTTTAACTTCAGTAAAAGTCAAACTTCTGTAAGGTGACTGACTATGAGGAAGTAATCTAGCTCAGGTGATGGACTTTCAAAAGACAAACGAGAACGCTAACCATCCAAAGACAATCAGCGCATGTTGTCTTTATTAGAAAACTTCGTTCTAGTAATTCAGGGTGGCCTTCCATGTTGACTATCCCAGATGACCCTGCATGAAAACAAAAACCTGATGCATATGTAGCTACAATCCTATTTATTTAAATCCTACAAATTACTGGAGTAGAAAATATTTTAAGGTGAAAAAAGATCGAAAGATAGTGGATCTTAGATGTCACAATAATGAATTTAAAGTCTTATAGGAAAAAATGGGTTTTGGAGCCCCAGAAATCTTTTACAATGTCAAGGAAAAAAGAGTAGTTTCCCTATGGGATAACTAGGTGATATAGTGGATGAATTGCTAGTCCTAAAGTCAGGAAGATCTGAGTAAAATTCAGCCTCAGACACTTACTAACTGTGTGACTTTGGGCAAGTCATTTAACTGTTTGCCTCAGTTTCCTCATCTATAAAGTGGGGATAATAATAGCACCTATCTTCCAGGGTTGTTATGAGGCTCAAATGAAATAATAATTGTTCCTGGCACATAGTAAGCACCATATAAATGTTAGCCATCATCATCATCATCATCATCATTTAGAGTATCCACATAGATAAGATTGTAGATCCATTGGAGTATACTTGTTTTTTTTTTCAGAAATGTATACAAAGTTTTAAATGATCTATTATTTAATGTCACTGATTCATAATTGCCAGAGTCTTTGCTATGAAAGACATTATAGCATAGTGGATAAAGAGGCAGAAAATCCCGAGTTCAATTTTCCTGTCTGCCCTATACTGCCTGTGTGACCCTGGGCAAGTCACTTAACCTCTTATGCCTCAAGCAACTGTGTAAGATTAAAAACTGCAGAGAAGATGCCAGTCTGCATTATTGAAGGAAGTTCTTCACAAGTAGCTTCCTAAATGGATGAAAACATGCACAGGTCCATTTGAAATAGAATCAGTATTCTTTCAGAATTTATAGGACAATTTTTTTTATTGCGCGATTATAAAGTTCTTTCATGTGGAATAGCTTCTCTATCCTCAAAAGCAAATAACTTAAATGATCAGTGTTTCCTAATTCAATTAAAAATTTTTAATATAAATAGTATTCTATTTTTTTCAATTACATGTAAAGATAGTTTTTTTCAACATTCATTTTTTATAAGATTTTTTACTCCAAATTTTTCTCCCTTCCTCAGTTCCCTCTCACCTCTCTCTAAGACTATAGGCAATCTGACATGGATTATGCCAGGTGCAATCATGCTAAACACATTTCCACGTTAGTCATGTTGTGGAAGAAAAAACAGAACAAAAAGAAAAAAACCATGAAAAAAATCAAAGAAAGTGAAAATAATATGCTTCAATCTGCATTCAAACTCCATAATTTCTTTCTCTGGAGGTGGACAGTATTTACCATCAAGAATCTTTTGGAATTGTCTTGGATCATTTTATTGCTGAGAAGAGCTATGTCTATCATAGTTAATCATTGCACAATGTTACTATGCTTGTTTTTAATTGGTTTATTCTACCTTCCTCTTTTCCCATTCTCTCCCCAAACAAAAACATCCATGAGGACATGCTCCAGCAGTCCCAAAGTACATAAGTGGATGTGTGGAAAACAGGGAGATGGAGAACAACAATTAGAAATTATGTCATTGGCATCAAATGCCTAATGCATCCTAACAAGGTAGACATTTACTTTATTCACTTGCCAAGGATCCATACCCACTACACAACCTCAGATCATGTTTAAATTGTCATGCTCCTGCATTCCAGCCTCTTGTCCCTCCCACCTAGAACTTAAGCGCCTGTCCAAGGGCCTTGGGAATCTGATTGGTAAGCACCCACTTTGTCTTCTCCAGAACCCAGACCCACCATGCAACTTCCTGGTTGTCTTCATGTCATTGCATATGTGTGCTCCTTTGTCTCATCCCCAATTTTCTAATTCTGGCCATGAGAACAGTAATCAAATTAATATGGCCATCCCTGGAGAGAACATGCCAATCAATAAGCATTGGGGTCCTGTGCAAAGAACTAGGGATGCAACAAAAGGTAAAAATATGGTTTTTACCCTCAGGGAACTGACATTCTAATGAAGAGACAACATGTAAATAACTATATGTGTAAGATATATATATCATAAATGGGAGATAATCTAAGAGTGAAGGCACTAGCAGTTGGTGGGAGTAAGGTTAGGAAAAAATAGGATTTGAAATGTGACAGAGGAAGACAGGAAAGGCAACAGGCAGAGGTGAGGAGGGAGAGAATTCTAGGCCTGAGGAATACCCAGTGAGTGAAAAAGCAAGGAGTCAGAAGATGCAGTATGTTGTGTAAGGAACAGCAAGGAGGCTGGATGTCGTTGGATTTGCAAAGTACATGGAAGAGAGTCAACTATAAGAGGACTAGAAAGGTAGGAAAGAGGCCAGAGTATGAAGGGCTTTAAAGACCCATCAAAGAATTTTACATTTAATTCTGGAGCTAACAGGGAGCCACTGGAGTTTATTGACTGGGGAGAGGTGGATTGATATCATCAGATCTGAACATTAGCACTTTAGCAGTTGAGGGGAGGATGGAGGAGTGGGGGGAGACTTGAGGCAAGCAGACCAATCAGAAGACTGTTGCAAAAGTCTAGGTATGAGGTGATGAGGGCTTGCACCAGGGTGACATCTATGGGAATGGGAAAAAAAGTGGATATACATTAGAGATATCATGAAGTAGAAATGACAAGACCTGGCATTGCCTTGTGACTACAATTACCAATTCCATGACTTCCCTATATATAATATAACACTCTTCACTGGAGGCAGGCACCTACGTGCACTGGAAAAAGTACTGAATCTGAAGTCAGAAAGTCTTGAGTTCAAATCTGGCCTCAGCTACTAGTCATGTAACCTTGGGCAAGTCATTTAAACTCTTCTTGCCTCGGTTTTCTCAATGGGGAATAACACCTACCTCATAGGATTGTTGTAAGGATCAAATGAGAAAATATTTGTAAAGACCCTTTTACAATGTCTGGCACATAGTAAAAGCTTAGTAAATTCTTATGCCCTGTCTTCCTGGACCACCACTACCCTAAGTATATTTATTGTCCACCTCTATTAGCATGTAAGTTCCTTGAGAGCAAAGATTGTTTTGCTTGCTCGCATTTGCATTCCCAGATTTTCCATCAGTGCCTGGCATACTGTAAATACTTAAATGCTTTTCATTCATTCATTTATTCATTCACAGTTTTATGCCAATACTTTCAGGGTCTATTTTTAAGGTTACACATAAATTTTCACCTCTAATAGCACCCACATACTTGCATAAGGGCTTTAGTTTTCCTCAAATTTCCTGTTCTTGGAAGAGGTCTTAGTGGTCTTTCTGAGAAATCCAGGAAGCTCCAAAGGAAGAGAAATATGTCTTTCTGGCTATGTCCTTTTCTACCTTTCATTTTGTCTTCCTGTCTTACTCTGGAGACAGGGACAGGGAGACTAAAATCTTAGTGATTTCTGGTCCCTTAGGATCAGCTCAGACACTGTAGTCTGTTCATAACAAGGTGAAGGAAAACATTATCCTCTTTCATTTTCAGAAAAATAGTTGAAGGGTACCACAGGGCTGTACCTGGTAAGATGTAATATGAATAGGAATTTAATGCCTCTTCTAGCTGACCTTTTCAATATCCTTTGTTGTGATTATAATTGTGTATCACGTCTCTTCCTAACAGGTTCTAAACCCATTGCCAGAAAAGTGGGGGAAATGGCTATCAAATTAAATTACAAAGCACTAGAAAAGGTCAGCACACTACTACTAAGTACTATTGTCACTAGTTACATGACTTATTAACATTCTGATTGTTGGCCCTGAACCTTGACTCTACTCAAAGTCCTACATGGGAAGAAAAGAGTCTCTTAATGTTTCTCAGCTATTTTCAGTGGACTCTATGGAAGCAAGTGGAGTGAGGGAACCACAAGAGTGACCTATGCCAACTGAGACAGCAGTGAATGGATTAGTGAAATCCCAGGATGAATCAAAGATGTCATTTTGTCAACAGCACCAAACCCTTTTTCTTATCAGAGGTGCCTGACAAGAAGCAAAATTGACAGTTCTGATTTTCACTTCTTCCTTGACCAATTCTTCCCCTGCTAGCAATCAGTTAAAAGACAAAGGAAAGTAGCAAAAAAGGGAAAGAAAAAGAAATCAAAGAGCCTAGTTAATCCATGGGATAGATAACCAATCTCTGAAAAACTGGACCCTTTAACAATGACATAATATATTTGCACAGCAAGTGTATTTGAAAGGACTTTAAAATAGAACATGTTGCCAACCATGCGAAAAAGAAGAAAAAAAAATGTGGAGAGTTGTAAAGCATTGTGAGTGAGGATGCCCAAAAGTCTGTTAGGGTGACTCATTAACTTAGATGACATAAAGAATGGTGCTACAATTTAGGGAGGATATTACTAGATGACTAATTCTTCTGTCCGTATGCTCTCTTGCTTTGTCACTTGGTGGCCTTATGAGCTCACATGACTTCAAAGAACATCTTGATTCATGTGACTTTCAAAGCTGGTGTCTGGTGGCTGGTGGATAATACTTTTTTTTTAAATTAAAAAATTTTTACTTTTAGTATTTTATTTTTTCCCAATTATGTGTAAAACAATTTTTAACATTTGCTTTTAAATTTTTGAGTCCCAAATTCTCTCCCTCCCTCATTGAGAAGGCAAGTAATTTGATATAGGTTATACATGTGTAATCATGCAAATCATATTTCTATATTGATCATGTTGTGAAAGAAAATATAGACCAAAAACTGTATTGCTGAGAATAGTAAAGTCATTCACAGTTGATCATCTTACAATATTGCTGTTACTATGTACAATATTCTCCTGGTTCTACTCATTTCACTTTGTACTGGTTCATGTAAGTCTTTCTAGGTTTCTCTGAGAGCATCTAGCTCATCATTTCTTGTAGCATAATAGTATTCCATCACAATCATATGCTAGTGGGGTATTCTTTATGGGATCATCACCTGTGTCCTGTGTCCTAACCCCCAGGAATGAATTGATCACAATGCTCTGTCCTGGGTGCCCTCTAGTCTTTCTATACTCTTTCTTGGTGATATGATCTGCTTTGGGTGATAGAAATAGAGTTCACTCCATCATTAGGGAGCATCATAGTTTCATGGTCATGTGATATTTAGGACAGGACATTTGAATCCACATTCGTTTCTCCTGGATGGAATATATGCTGAATACATGGTTGGTGAGTTCTGCCCCCTTTTCTGTCTAAGCTTTCCCAACTAGATATTGGTCAGAATATAAGTCAATGCAGAGGATTATTGTCAGGTCACACTTGTACCTTTTCTCCATACATGTAGTCATTTAACTTCTTAATGTCAACTCACTTCAAAGCCAAGAATTCTAGCTTGGGTATGAGGTTTTTGCTGCAAATACACTTGACTTCTGGTGACCACCACTCTGTAGGTATGGAACAGTTCCTAATTCTTTCAGGGTTGGCATACGTCTACTAGATGAAAGTTTTTTAGAGCATACATAGACCAATACTGATGCATATTTGAAGCAACTGACCAGGTCTTTGAAAGCTTGTTCTCATCTCTCTGCCCATTGGTCTCCAAAAGACTTTGTTAGTTTTAAGACAACTTGAAATTTCTTGCCTTTCAGCTTCTATGATCTTCAGTCATATGTATTCAAGTTAGGTCACTACTTAGTAAAAACAATTTAAAAAATAAACTTGTGTTACTTACTTCCAAGTATTAGAAAAGTCTTTAGATCTCAATGGCACTTTGAATGTGACCAAGTTAGGAGTGTTTCTTTCTGTTTTGGGTTGTTGCTCACTTCTCGCTGAGATACTATGAGGTCCACCTACTTGACAAAGGTGCTACAAAACTAACATGCATTAATTGAAAGTTACAAGCGATTTTCCTCAAGCTGATCCAGCATTTTCATCAACCTTGTCTTATGTCCGTTCAGGGTCTCTGCTAATACAATGATGTTGTCCAGGTACACCAACGGTTGCAGATAGTTCATGTTCCAATTATTTTTTCCATCAAAAGGTTCCCTCTAAGGCCTTGAGGCACACACTGAACTTGGTAAAATCCAGCTGGGGAGATGAAAATGGTCTTCTCTTTGTCTTCTTCCACCACAGGAATCTGATAATAGCCATCCTGCAAATCTAATACAGAGAACCACTGGTTTCTTTACAGACAAAATCTAGGGGACCTTGAACTGGTCCATTATTGGTCTTTGGTCAAAGAGGCTGGAGATGGGGTTCTCTGGGTTTCTCCAAAGTTTAGAGCAAGTGTCATTTCCTATAGGAAGTCTCTCCTAATCCCCTGAGTTGCTAATGCCTTTCCCCTAAAGTGATCAATCAACCAACTAACCAATAAGCATTTATTAAGCATTTATTATATGGCATGCACTGAACTGGGTGTTGGCAATACAAAGACAACAATTAAATAGAAATTACTTTGTATATATCTTCCCTCCCTTCTTCTCCTCTTCTTTTCCCTTCCTTCCTTAGACTGGATTCCCTATCTCACCCAGACTGGAAGTGCAGTGACCACTCCTGATCGGCCTGGAAGCTTTGACCTGCTCTGTTTCTAATATGGGCCAGTTTGTTCCTCTTTAGCAGCCTGACTGCTCTTGGGGATTCTCCATATGGTGGTATACCCTATTATCTTTTAGCCCTATTATTCCTCACAATTTTGTAGTGCAAGTGATCTTCTAGCCTCAGTTTCCCCAGTAGCAGGGATCATAGCCCAGCCTAAATAATTTTCTCTATCCATTAAGTTTTCCACAACACAATGTCATTAAGAGGAGAAATTATATTTTTTTTTTGTCTTTAGCTATCCAGTTCCTATCCCAGTGGCACATACCAAGTGCTCAATAATTTTAAAATGAATGCTTGTTGAATTTCAAACCCTATCTAGTCTTTTTAAAATTTTATTTTTAATTTATGGGATAAAATAAACATTTCCATAACATAGTATAATAAAAGTACGATAATCTAATCCTAAGAGGCTCATGGGAAGGAAATTTCACAACTAAGAGGACAAAAAAGAATTGATATGACTGACTAGAAAGAATGCTCTGGCTCAAATACCAGATAAATATATTCACATTTTCTTTTCACGGAAAGTAAGAAGGGCCTTTAATCCAGCCTCTTGATTTGACATATGAGAAGAGTGACATAAAAAAGTGACATAAAATTTTTCTAACATGAATAGTTTTTTTCTTGATATCTGGAGCAGAGAATCTAGAGAAACTATAGCCACATGTACTGCTGACATAATTAGGATTTCAAGACCCCCTGCTCAGAAAAGATGGACGATCGCCTCATGCCAGGCCTGAGAGCCTGCACTTGGGGCAGATGGCTTTGCTTTGGAAGAGGAAAGGAGTGGATCTGGTTACTGCTGTCCTTCAGCCAGTATTTCTCAAGCCTTCTGAGACACACATACTTTTATTGTTTTGCTTTTCTCCTTCTTCTGTGCATATTAGTCACTTTTGGTCTAGGTCAATTTGCCCAATCTTTCCTCTTATCCCAAAGGACAAGTTATGACCATAGACAAAATTTTATCAGAGCATACATAGTTCACCTGTGTACTAAAAATCACCTGCATGAGTGCAAGGTGGAGGGAGAGAGAGGTAAACAATAGCTCCTGCAGAAAACAACTGGGCTTAAGAGGAGTCAGTCCGTACTGCAATATGGCATCCAGAAAAACCATAATCTTTAGGGTGGAGGGAGAAGGGAGGAAAGGAAAGAAAAAGGGGAAAAAAAGAAATTTACATGATAACTGTATTACATATTTAAAAGGAATAGCAAGTTATATGTACATAATAAATTTGCAGCTTCATGTGCAATCACCTTTTTTATTATACTATATTCTGGAAATGCTTATTTTATTCCACAAATTAAAAATAAAATAAAATAATTGAAAAAATCATATTATGCCACATTACAATGTTGTGGTGTCCTGGGGGCATTTTGTTTAGTTCTGGGTGTCACATCTGGGGAAAGATAATGACAGATTGGAACAAATTTAGAAGAGGTTTAATCAGGATGCCACTTGGTTGGGGGGATCCTGAGAGGATAGTTTGAAAGAAATAAGACTGTTTATCCTATAGAAGGGATGGCTTTGAGATGGGAGTGAGAGCATGGAGAGGGATGGAGATGATAACTGTCTTCAAGGATATATAGCACTAACACATTGAAGAGGCATTAGTCTTTTTTGTTCTGTCTCAGAGCGCAGAAACTGGAGCAGTAAGTAGAAGTTGTAGAGAGATATTGCAGATTTTAACTTGACTGAACAGAAAACTTCTTAACAAATGTTGCTATTCCAAAGTGAAATGGACTGCCTCCTAAAGTAGTGAGTTCCCTGTCATTTGGAAGTCTTTGAGCATAGTGCATCCGGATGTGTGGGTGAGAGGGTTTCTGTCCCAGCATATGCTGGACTAGGTGATCTCAGAGATCTTTTAAGAGCAACAAAGGTATCAACCATTGTCCCCTGAACGCATGGACCACTGGGAGCAATTTATGCTCACAGCTATAGCCATGCTGCTTTCACACACAGGATCATTTAAAAAAATTTCCATCAGTTACACCAGCGGTTAGTTAAAAGCCTACAATTTAAATTCTTCACCATCTTAGAGGCTTGTCTGCTCTTACTGAAACTGACCACAGGAAGTAGAAGAGTTGATTACATCACTGCAGATTACTGCTTCTCATCAGGACACTAGAGGCAGCAATCTTCACCCCTTTGGTCATTGTAAAGAACTACCAGTCCCATGGTGTTTATGGATTTTCAAAGTGAGGTTGATATAATATACACATATACATATATATATACACATTTATTTATATGTATATATGTATATAAAGCACATACACAACATATGTATATATTGGAATATAGACAGATATGTATACACATGCATAAATAAAACGCACATATATACATACACACAAACACACATATAACACAATATGATTAACACATTACATACATGTAGTATATATGAGAGAGACAGAGACACTAGTCTGCAGGAAGAAGGGGAAGGAAGAAGTGCCATAGTTAAGCCTAGATATGGGATTCCTTTTTCAGAGGCTAATATTGGTCATTTATTAGTTAATGCTACTAGTGCAGCTAGGTGGTGCAGTGTATAGAATACCTGGCTGGAGTCAGGAAGACTCATCTTCCTGGGTTCAAATTTGACCTCAGATACTTAGTAGCTGTGCGACCCTGGGCAAGTCACTTAACCCTGTTTGCCTCAGTTTCCTCATCTGTAAAGGGAACTGGAGAAGGAAATGGTAAACTACTCCAGTATCTTTGCCAAGAAAACCCCAAATGGGGTCACGAAGTATCGAATATGACTGAAACAAATGAGCAACAAGAAGAAGCTGCTATGTTGACATGGGATATTTCCATGTATCTGACATTTAGGAATGGATTCTCTCCAATCGTGAGCCATAGGTGATGTCTTGAGTGCATTATAAACACTGGCACTGTGGATTGCAAAGGAACTGTTCTATGCAAAAAGGGAAAATGACAAATGTTGGAGTGGATGTGGTAAAATAAGGACACTAATGCACTCTTAGTGATGTTATAAATGGATCCAACCATTCTGGAGAGCAATTTGGGACTATGCCCAAAGGGTTATAAAACTGCATACCCTTTAAGCCAGCAATAACGTTAGTAGGACTGTACCCTAAAGGGATCATATTAAAAAGAAAAGGTCCCATATGTACAAAAATGTTTATAGCACCTCTTTTTGTGGTGACAAAGAATTGGAAATTGAGGGGATGTCCATCAATTGGGGAATGGCTGAACAAGTTGTGGTATATGAATGCAATGGAATACTATGGTGCTATAAGAAATGACAAGCAGGATGGCTTCAGAAAAACCTAAGATGACTTAATGTGAACTGATTTAAAATGAAACAATCAGAACTAGGAGAGCATTGTACAGAGTAAATACAATATTTTAAGATGATCAACTATGAATGACTTAGCTATTCTCAGCAATATGGTCCAAGAGCATTATGAAAGATTTATAATGAAAAATATTATCCACCTCAAGAGAAAGAACCGATGGAGTCTGAATGCAGATTGAAGCATTTTAAAATTTTCTTTATTATTCTTATTTATTTAGGTCTGCATTTTCTTTTGCTACATGGTGAACATAAAAATGTTTTGCATGATTGCATATATATAATCTATATCAAATTGCTTCCCTTCTTAAGAATGAATGAAAAGAAGGAAAGAGGGAGAGAACTTGGTCCCTATTTTACTACATCCACTCCAACATTTGTCATTTTCCTTTCTTGCATAGAACAGTTACTTTGCAATCCATAGTGCCAGTGTTTATAATGCACTCAAGACATTATTAAAAAATGTTAAAAATCATTGTTTACATGTAATTGAGAAAAAAAATTAAACGTAAAAAAGTAACTGCTCTATAGTAAGGATATATGACTTGTGTGTAAAATGAATGGGGTGAAGTTCTACCTCAAATACTTTCTTCTTTGCAGCCTTCAATATTTGTAACAATACTGAAGGGGAGGCTGCAACTGTTGGAAATTTTTTTTGGCAATGGGGGTAAATATACCAGCAATTTTTTTCCACCGAGGCAAGTGTTTGTTGAGAAATTGGTAGCAGCTGGGCAATAGGCTCATCAATAACCTCCTAATTGGTTTCCCTGCCTCAAGACCCTCTCTTTTCCATTCCATCTCTCCCATAGCTGCCAAAGTGATTTTACTGAGGCCCAAGTCTGACCATGCCATCCCATTACTCAAAGACTCCAGTGGCTTATCCTTCCTAAAATCCTTTACACCCAATTGACTCCAACCTGCTTCCAGGCCTTATTGATTATTTTCCTTCATACTCTATGGTCCAGCCAAATTGACTTTCTTGTGATTTCTCTACCTCCATTGCATTTGCCTTGGCCATTCCTCATACCTGAAATATACTCCTTCCATTCCTCCATCTCTCAGAAGCCTTACATTCCTTCAGAGCTTAGCTCAAGCATCACGGCTAGTGCTTCCCCTCACAACCTACTACTTTCAGCATTTAGCACAATGCCTGATTCTTGGTAAGTGATTAATACATGCTCTTTGATTGCCTGACCTTGTATTTATGTATTTATTTTGAAAATACTTAGATATGTACTTGTCTTTCCTGAGAGAATATAAGCTCATGGAGAGCAGGGACTTTGTCTTTGTATCCTCAGATCCTAGAACAGTGCTTGACACAAAGTAGGCACTTAATGAATACTTGCGGATAGATTAAGTTACCATGGGAATAACTCCCGGGGGTTAGGAAACCCCTGGGGTTAGTACTGCCACCAATACTGCCCTAGGAGTGAGTCAAGCAAGGAGTGAGTCAAGGAAGAACTAGGGCAAAGAAAGAAGGGAGCATTCCCAGGACAGGCCTGTTGGCATCCCTGAAATTTCCCATAGTGGGCTATCTCCTCCAGATACTTGCCCTAGTTATGGACAATTCATAGATTAGGGGTAGGGTTTTAGTGCACAGATGGCTTGGGACAAGGTAGTGAGAGATTAAGTGAACAATCATTATAACACTAGAACAATCATTATGGAAAAGATTGAGAATCATTGAAATAGGATAAGGAGCCATTGAACTTAAGGACCATCATGGTAGCAAAGCTTTCCAGTTTGACTATATTTCTCCTTCCCTGCTGTGTTCACCCAACTTTGCCTACAATAGTGGAGAGCAGACAAAACTTCCTTAATTCTTTGACCTCTAACAGTGATTATGGAGAATTCTTATTCCCTGATTCCATTTACTTTTATTCCATTTACAAGAAGTTTCCCTGAAGTGAGTTCTTTCATTGAAGCAATGCTCTTTGCAGGTGCATGGAGAAATAAGTGCTATTATGACCACTAGATATCATGCTGAACAGGAGATCAATTTGAACCTTCTAGATCCAGGCTAGTGAATAAATTGAAAAAAAAGGTTTATTAAGGAGTGGGCAAAGCTGTGTAAGTTCCAAGTGATGCTGGGAGGAGAAATGGGATTTCTGCTTCACTAAGTGAATCCAAACCAAACAGCATGAATTATGCCATCATTACAGGTGGACCAAGATGTCTTGCTGGCAGCCAGCGATAATCTGAGCCTACCACACTGTTTTGGGAGTACAAAGGGGTTAATGCATACATTCTTGTTAATTTTCCTGTTGCTTAGATTTGCCTCTCATCCTGCTTTTAGCCATACATACTTTTGGGGGGTGGTGGTGTGCCTTGTTTTGAAGGGTTAAAAATCAAAGAACATTTTGATTGTCTGAAAACATATGAAGGACTCTCTCAAGGAATTCCTGGGAGAAACAAAAGACTCCTCCTCTGGAAGAGCGGGGGGATTCCAAAGAGGGAAGGTTTTACTGGTTTGATCAGATGTAAGAAATGCACCCAGAGATAAAACAGTGATCTGGGGTGGAAAGGACAAACTGCACAATTACCATGCACAGTTGTTCATGTCCCACAATGGGTTTTCTTGTGCAGGCTGATAGCACTTCAACGATCTTTTACTAATTATTTTTAAAGCTTATAATTTTCTAAAATGACAACTTGTTCCTAGATTTTAGGCATTCCTCTCATAGCCAAATACTGTCTGAAAAACTGTTGCTCTGAACTTAGAAACTATGAGAAATTCACATCAAATTGGGAGTTGAAATGCATGGTGGAAGCTTTGTAAACTCCATTTATTTATGCATGTCTCATACATAGAGATAGCAAACCCCACCCCTGTGGCTCATTCAGTTAGCAAATCAGTTGGAAGTTATGCCCACTTAGAGCAAAAGATTGGGCAGGTCTTGTTACAGATCTCCTTGGGTTAGTCATTTAACCTTTCTGGGCCTCAGTTTCCTCATGTGTAAAATGATGAATTCATCTTAGTTGTGAAGTTAGGAGTTACCTGGGGAATATGTGCAATTATCTTTCAGATCACATTCATGTGGTTTGGAGTTATATTGACATGGTGTGGCCTTTATCAAGATTGAATGTTTAAACTTACAGTTTATATATCCCTTATCACAACCCCAAAGGTGAGGTCCTCCCTTGGTGTTTCCACCCACTAGTTGAACCCATTTCAAGTGAACTGACATGCAGAGAGTATTTGCAAAATGAGGAGGAACCATAATCACTTTTGGCAAGTACTGATGCAAGCAGGATAAGTTTTTTTTTGTTTTGTTTTGTTTTTACAAGAAAGGCTCTAAGGCTCCTTACAACTTTTGCTGTTATTATTCAATTGTTTTTGGTCAAATCTAACTCTTTGTGACCCCATCTGGGGTTTTCTTGGTGAAGATACCTGGAGTGGTTTGCCATTTCCTTCTCTAGCTCATTTTACAGATGAGGAAATTGAGGCAAACAGGGTGAAGTGACTTGCCCAGTGTCACTCAGCTAGGAAGTGTCTGAGGCCAGATTTGAACTCAAGAAGATGAGTTTTCCTGACTCCAGGACTGACATTCTATCTACTGTGCCACCTAGCCACCCTCCTTCCAACTCTAGACTCATGATATTATGAGCTATGACCTATACAAAAGTTTGGGTATGGACCTGGTGATGAGACTCTTTGTTTTCTGAGAGCCACCTAAATTAAATCCAGAGATGTCTATCACCAGGTCACCAGGTGATAGATTTTTTTGGTGGGGAGAAGCACAGCAACTCATGAAGACTATCCTCACGGGAGGATTTGCTATCTGGTTGATACCTATGAAACTGCAGCTCCTTTGAAGCATGGAGTATTTCTCCAAGCATCAACATCGAAGATAAATGAAAAGAAAAGGGTTCTCGTAATCAAGTTTATTGTTTCTGTCTTATTTAATTACTAGAGTTGCATGTAGTTTCCCCCCTGCTTTTCCACTGCTAGCACAGAAGGACTGGGAAGTTTTGAACCAACTGAGTTGCGAGATTCAATCTTTGTATTTCGTTTACGTTTTCTTTACAAGCAGAAGTAAGCATGTAGTCATTTCTCTGCTAGAAAAAAGTCTTTAAGAAAAACTTGAGGCTTGGATAAATGAAGTGTGGTAGAAGAAATTTGGTAGTAGCGAGAGGAATTGGAGGGGTTTTTTTTGTTTTTAGATATGCATAGGAAATGTCCTTTCTAAGTACTGAAAATAATTAGCCCTCCCACCCCATACTTACCCTGCTTTTGAATGTCCATGTAACTAAGACCAATAAATAAGGAAAACTATATTAGCTAATATTTATGTAAAGTTTGTGAGGCACTTTATATTATCTAACTTTATCCTTGAAACCCTGGTAGAACAGTTCTGGCCCCATTTTGCAGTTTAGGAAACTGAGACAGATGCTAAGTTACTTGCTGAGGGTTACATAGTTATTAAATGTCTGAGGCAGGATTTGAACTGAATACTTTCTGACTACAAGTCTAGCATTCTATCTACTACACCACTTAATTGCTGAAACAATTATAGGTAAGATTTTAAGCTGTACTGTTTTTGGCCGTTAAATTTTTTTTTTTTTTGGCAATTGGGGTTAAGTGACTTGCCCAGGGTCAAACAGCTAGGAAGTATCAAGTGTTTGGTCTGAGGCTGGATTTGAACTCAGGTCCTCCTGACTTGAGGACCAGTGCTCTATCCACTGTGACACCTAGCTGCCCCTAAAATATTTCGTTGATGCTTTAAATGATGCCCCCTGCCCCTCCCCTGCATACATAGAACCCTCTCTTAAAACAAAGAAATGCAGTTAAGGAAGACAAATCAAAACATTGACTATGTGTAAGAACTTCATTCTGACTCCCACCCCCCACCCGGAGCCCCCCACCTTTAACTCTGAAGAAAACTTTTGAACAGATTACAACGTATATGCATACACACATACATTGTATACATGTATGAATGTATGTATGTACTCTGAGCACAATGGGTTCCTGGAAACAAGATTCAGGGTCAGAGAAACAGGTCTAAGTAGATTATTGGTCTAGGCGGATAACAATGACAGCAACAACAACTTTTTATGGCACTTTCTATGTGCCAGGCACTGTACTAAATACAAATATTATCTCATTTGATTGATCCTCACAACAACCAGGGGAGACAAGTGCTATTATTATCCCCATTTTTACAGTTGAAGCAACTAAGGCAAATAGAAGTTAAGTGGCTTGCCCAGGTCACATAGCTAGTAATAATGATAACAATAATAACTGACAGACATAGGACTTGCTATGGACCGGGCACTGTGCTAAGAAATTTATAAATAATAAATAATATCTCATTTGATCCTCACAACGACCCTGGGGAGTAGGTGCTGTTATTATTCCTACTTCACAGTTGAGGAAACTGAAGCAAGCTGGAGTTGAGTGATGTGTCAGGGTCACATAATCTATGTCTGAGTCACATTTGAACACAGGTCTTCCTGACTCTCGACCCAGGGCTCTATCCACTGTACTGGCTGGCTGCCCTGTGAAGATAGACAGACAGGTGCCAGGTAAGAGAAAGCCGAGGCAACTGGAAATATGAGTATTGATTGTCAGTCAATCAGTCACTGGGCATCTTCCTAAACAGCTAAATACTTTGTCATTTTGTGCTTTTTAGTATGTGTCTGCCTACTATTTGATATTATAATAAAATTAGTGAAAGATTAGAATGGGGTACATGCCATCATTTCGTGAGGGATTCCAGCCATACTCATTTCACTCCTACTTGACTCACCTTCCTTATTTTAACTCCTCCCTAGCTGCTTTTGCCCTGCTCAGGTAGTCTTCCTCACCATTTCAGCCCCTCACTCACCATTTCCTAGTTCTTCTTTATGTATTATCTTTTCCCATTTGAATGTAGGCTTTTTGAGGGTATGGAATGTCTTGTTTGCTTATATTTGTATCCCCATAGATTTAGCCTGGGTCTTGCCCTCAGTAAGCACTTATTGTGTTTTTCCATTGTGTCCATCTCTTCATGACCCCATTTGGGGTTTTTTTTGGCAAAGACACTGGAGTGGTTTGCCATTTCCTTCTCCACATCATTTAACAAATGAGGAAACTGAGGCAAACAAGGTTAAGTGACTTGCCCAGGGTCACATAGCTAGGATGTGTCCGAGGCCAGATTTGAACTCAGGAAAATGAGTCTTCCTGACTCCTGGCATGGCATTCTATCCACTGTGCAACCTAGCTGCCTTTCAGTAAACACTTAATAAAGTGTTTATTTATTTATTTATTTAAAGTTATTTAATAAATAACACTTTATTTATGTCACTCTCAAGCTCAAAAGTCTTCAATGGCTCCCTATGGCCTCTAGAATAAACTACAGGCTGCTTCTTTGATTAGGGGAAATGACTGCACAAATTGTAGCATATTAAAATAATGGAAGATTATTGGGCTATAAGAAGCAATGCATATGAGGAATCCAGAGAAAAAATGTAGCTACATATGAACTAATACAGAATGAAATGTACAGAATTGGTAAAGCAATGAGCATGGTGATTATAGTGATGTATACTAAGTGATGTATACATTAAAACAAAAATGAACTCTCTTTGGAGTCAGAGGACCTTGGTTCAAATTCCATCTTTGACACCAATTGTATGATTTTAGGCAAGTCATTCAATCTCTTTGTGACTTAGTTTCCTGACTGGAGAATGAGGCAATTGGACCAGATGGTTTTTGAAATCTCTTCTAGCTTGAGATAGCTGATCCTATGATTCTAATCTTGGTCCCAGAGACCAGAAGAGCAAAAGGTGGGAGACCAGAGAACAGAATGTTGAATACACCATTAAACATGGTCATTATATTGAGGTTTTGTTGTTGTTCAGTCATTTTTCAGTGGCATCTGACACTTGGTGACCCCATTTGGGGTTTTCTTGGCAAAAATGCTGTAGAGGTTTGCCATTTCCTTCTCCAGCTCATTTTACAGATGAGGAAACATGCAAACAGAGTTAAGTGACTTGCCCAGGATCATGCAGCTACTAAGTGTCTGAGGCCACATTTGAACTCAGAAAGGTGAGTCTTCCTGACTCAAGGCCTGGCATTCTATACACCGTGCCACCTACCTACCCCTCATTATGCTGAGAGCTTTTGCTTAAATTATTATTGTTGCTGTTGCCAAGAGATTGTTTATGGGATGGGGGTGGAGGATATCCCTAGAAATCATTATGATATTAAAAAAGTAAGCATCAATGAAACTTTTTTCCTTAAGGAAGTCAGGCAATGGTTAAGATAATGTTTGGGTCAGTGAAAAATATCAACCAAAATAGTGGTTTGGTCCTTTGTAGGTCACATTTACCAGAAGCATCATTACTATGGGAGATCTAGGAATGGCAAGAGCATTTCTCTGAGAAGAAAAAAATTAGCTGTTAGAATTTTGAAATCAATTGAAGTTTTGAACCTGTAAGGGTAGAAAGAGATATGTATTGTCATTTGAGAAGTTAAGGCTGTTATAAAGCATAACTCTTATCCTGAGTCAAACCTTTAAAAAGAAAATGAGAATGGTCTTACATAATTCAAATCAATTTGCTTTGACAGCGACTTTCTTAGCACTTATTTCTTAGCACATATTTATGTTTGATTCAGACTTCTTTTGGAGGCTCTGTCACCTTTTGCTCAATCTAGCAGTATTCTAACAATCTGAAGCTTGTGATATATTATACAAAATAAGATTTAAAAGAGGGTTAGTGAATTTAATGGTGTGTGCAACATGACCAGCGATGAGTAGTGGCAGATGAAGACTTTTCTACTGTAATCCTCAATACATGTACCAGGCTTCAAAAACTGTGTAAGAAACTTGTCATGTGGCCAGAATCACTCACCAGCAATCTCTGTGACTGTAAAACAGGTCTAGCGATAATGATGATTATAATGATGATATTAATGATAGGCCCTTTCTCAGTTCAGAAGATTGTTGTAAGGACAAATTATATATGAGAGAAGTGTGTTGAGCTTCTTGGAAGGAAGCTATTATATCAATTCAAATTCTCTTTCTTATTGTATGTTGACTTGGAGACTGCCAAATAAAAGATATTAGTGGGTGGATAGGAGGGAGGTCTGAGGGTGGGAGGGGAGGGGAAAAGAAGCAAAGGAAATGTACTGGAGAAGAAAGCTCATTTAAAGTGTTTCTGGGTCATTGCATATCCTAAGGTCTGAGTCACCTAGGGTGGTAATTTCACCTCTTTAGCCTAAAGCCCAGGTCTGAGGTGAGGTGATTTCCCAGTTATGTGATCTTGAATAGTATGGTGGCACATTCAGTTCTGACTGGCTGCACTAAGAGCACTCCTTCAATCATGGTTAACATGGATGGTCATTAGGGCTGACATCTCTCTTCCCTTTGCTGTAATTAAGTTCTATGTATAATGGTTTCACATGCCCAAGTTGTTGATCTGTATGCACAGAGAAATGCTTTCTCTGTACAAGAACAAATCCCTTGTTCCAAGAGCAGAGATTACAATTCGGCACTCAGAGGTTCTGGTATCTGAAAGCTTTAGCGTTCAAGGGACACAAGTGTGTCTTCTGGTTTAAATGGTGTGCGTCAAGATACGTGATTAAAAATAGAATTGTCAAAATTCACTACATCAGAGGTTTGACTCATATCACCGTCTCTATGGACACATCAGACTTTTTGATGTTTGAGGCAGTGTAAATGGTTTTCCATGACAACTAACAATGAGGTTGTTTCCAGCCAATTCATTGGAACTTAACCAAACTCAAGGTGGGTAGGGAGAAGGAATGTTTTTTTTTAAATGTTGTTGGGAAGTGGTGACCTCCATTTGGCCTCAGCCCCCTCCCTCCACACAGTAATACCAATCACCTATCCAAAATAACATTTTGATCATAACACTCTCCTCTCCAAAGCCTATAATGGCTCCAAATTGCCTCTCAAATCAAATGAATACTCCTAATCATGGGCTTCCAGGCTCTTTGCCAATTAGCCTCTCCTTATCTAACTGTCCTCATTTTGTGTTACAGCTCAGCTTGGTAGCAAGGTACAGTAGAAATGAGCATTGGACAGGGAGCAGTGAGACCAGGATTATAAACCCAACTCTCCCACTAATTACTTGTGTTCCACTGAAGAAATCAAATATACTTCCCTGGCTTCAGTTTCTCCATTTGTAAAATAAAGGGTTAGAACAAGTGATAGACAAGCCTACTACTCTAAAATGTTATGATTCTCTGCTCTAACAATACAAACCTGATGACCTACCCAGCTGCCTGGCACAATGCCTGGTACATAGTGGGTGCTTAATAAATGTTTATTTATTGATTGACTCATGAGAGGCTGTGTCGCCTTGTGACTGGAATAGTGGACTTGGACACAGGAAGCCATGGATTTTTTTTTGCACTTATTAATTATGTAATCATGGACAAATCCCAAAAGTTTCTCCAAAGCCTCAGTTTCTCCCATCTGTAAACCTAGATATATGGCTATAAATAATAATAAAAAAGCAATAGTTATTATTACTTCCATTACAAACTTCTAGAGCCTCTCCTATGCTTACCACTTAAAATGGCCTCTTATTTCTATTTTAACACCATCCCCTTCTTTCAGGACACTGACCAAGAAGTACTTCTAAGGAAACTTCCCAGATGAACCCCACTTGGCTTCAGTCACCATTCCTTTAGAAACCTCCTTTAATACTGTGTATCACTGTGCATATTTGAAAGCCTCCTAGGATGAAGGATGGTTGGGAGAAAAGACTCCTTTAAAAATCATACAAAAGAGAGTATTCTGGGAAGGTGGTGGAGTAGGTTAAAAAATTCCAAGCTCTCCAGATTTCCTCTACAAACAAGACAAAATAGTGTCTCAGGGTCAACATAGAGTAGCAAAAATAAATAAGAGTTGGGGCAGAACAGTGATCACCTGGGACAACTGAGAAGATATGAAGAAAGATCCCAGGATGGAGGTTCAGTGTAGTATAAAGTGTTCAAGTGAAGTGTAAACATCTCCAGGCTATCTCTGATGAAACAACAAACAATAAGTCCTGGGGGCAGCTGGGTTGGGAGGTAGCCTTGACTTCAGCCACAGGAATTTTCACCTCCTGGATTGTGCAGGGAATTGGGTGTCTGAGTGGGAGAAGACTGAGGGAGCCTCTACTGACTGGGATACCAGGTCCAGCTGTGCTGCCTAGATGGGGTGCTGGGTGAGAAGGAAGCAGCACACACCTGGTGGAGTGGGGACGATGCTGGCTGGGTGCACTTACAGAAGACCTGAGTTCTTGGTCTCAGTTCCAGGCCAGAGGGGAGAACTGAAGTTCATAGTCACTGGATGGTTCTCAGGGAACGAGAGTACTTCCAGCATAGTATGCCAGGGGGTCCTGGCTGTGGCTTGGAGGGGGAAAGGAGTGCTGAGGTTGGGCCCAAGACAAAGCTCAAAAAATAACAGTAAGAAGGACCTGAGGCCAGAGGCAACCATCTCCCCACACCCCAGGATTAGAAGTGATTATAATAATAAGCTGCTAAAAATTTTAAAAAAATGAGCAGGCAAAGCAGAAAGAACCCAACCATAGACAGTTACTATGGGAATAGAGAAGACTGGTATTGATCTTCAGAGGAGGAAACTGAAGCAAAAAAAGCCTCTCCTGTCCCAAAGATTAATGTCAAATGGTCATTTGCACAAAAAGAATTCATAGAACTCAAAAAAGACTTCAAAATTCAAATGAAAGATTGAGGAAAAATAAAAAGAAGTAAAAACAATCCAAGAAAAACAAGAAGATTATGAAAAGAAAGCCAACCAATTAGAAAAAAGAGACCAGAATCTTAAGGAAGAAAACAACTCCTTGAAAATTAGTATTAGGCAAGAAAAGTGATAAGAAACCAGGAAATAATAAAACAAAATATAAAGAATGAAATGATAGAAGAGAATGTGAAACATTTTATAAGAAAAAAAAACTGATCTGGAGAACAAATCAAGAAGAGAAAACATAAGAATAATCAGACTACCTAAAAGCTATGATCAAAAAAAGAATCTTGATACAATAATACAAGAAATAATTAAGAGGGAAAGTAGAAATAGAAAAAATCCACCAATCACCACTTGAAAGCAATCCTTGGAGGAAAACCTACAAGAATATCATAGACAAATTGCAAAACCCTCAGGCTAAGGAGAAAATATTATGAGCACCAAGAAAAAAAATTCAAATATGGTGGAGCCATAATTAGAATTTCACAAGACCTAGCAAGTGGACTGCAGGTCTTGGAACACTGTATATAAAAGAGCAAAAGAACTGGGGTTATGATCAAAAATATCATATCCAGCAAAGTTTAGTATAATCCTCAATAAAAAAAGGATATTCAGTGAACTGAAAGACTTTCAGGATTTTATTACAAAAAGATCACAACTAAATAGAAAATTTAACATACAAGATTTAACAGAAATATAAATTAAACATTGAGGACAAATTGTCAATAAGGACAAATTGTTTACTTTTTATTCATGGAATGTAAACTGTATGTCTAAGATTGTCATTAGTAATTGGGTAGTTTGAAGGAAAGATTGGGGTAGAGGTGAATATGATGTGATTCTAAAAAGCAAAAAAGGTACAGGAAAAGGCAACAAGAGTAATTATTTCATACAAATGAGGTGCAGGAGGAAGAATTGATAAAGAGGAATTAGTTGGGTTTGGAGGGTGAGTAATTCTGGAACCCTACTCTAATTGGGAATGGGTTAAAGAGGGAACAATACCTTTATATCTAGAAAGGTATAAAAGTCTTCTAAATTCAGAAAGAAATAAGAGGGCAAGGGGATAGGGAGGTGGTGAGATAATAAGGAAGGGATAAGGAATAGGATAAGGGGAAATACAGAACAGTATATAGATTAACAGGAATGGGATAAAGAGGGAACAGCATACACAAACCTAAATTCAGAAAGAAATAAAAGGGTAGGGGTGGAGAGAGAGAATAAGGGAGGGATTCTTGGAGGAGGGTAGGTTAAGAAATAGGAGGGCAAAGTAGTGTGTAGAAGTAAAGTAGAGGAGTGAGGAGGAATAGGAATAGGGTGAGAAGGATAGTGAAGAAAATAGGAAGGAGGAAAATATACAAGTAATTATATTTTAGAATGTGAATAGGATGAATTTACCCAGAAAATGGAAACGGATTGCAGATTAAAAATTTGAATTCAGCAATATGTTCCTTTCAGAAAATGTTATAAAAATGAGAGATACACACAAACATAAATAAAGGTCAGGAATAGAATTTATTATGTAAAAAAGCAGGGGTAGTAATCATGATCTCAAACAAAGTTAAAGCTAAAATCAAATTAAACAAAAGAAAAAATAAGGAAACTACAAAATGTGTCAGCTATAGTAATCAATAGTTTTAGATCACATAAAATAACTAGACAGTATAAAAATATGAGAGTATACCTGCCAAAAGAGACACAGAACTATACAAATATAAATATGAAACACCTTTTATACAAACAAAATTAGATCTAAATAAATGAAGCAATTTTTATTGTGCATTGGTAGGTAAAACTAATATAATAAAAAACTACAACTTTACCTAACTAATACCATCCCAATTACTAAAAAATTATCTTACTGGGTCAGAAAAAAATAATAACAGGGTTTATTTGAAAGAGCAGGAATTTTAAGTAAACCGGGGGAAAAAAGATGTGAAGGAATTGGATTCAGTAGTATCAGACCTTAAACCATATTATAAGGTGAGAGCAACGTTGAAATGTAAAATGTATACCTCTGACTATTTTAAATTAAAAATTTCCTGTTAAATAAAACCTATATAGACAAAAATAGAGGGAATGCAGAAAAATTTTGGGGAAAAACTCTCGTAGACATTCTCCCAGATAGAATGTGATTGGGTCAGAATATTGATGTGGTGTAGGAAATGATGAGCTGGTGGATATAGAAAAATATGAAAAGACTTGGACTTATAAAGGAAGATGCTATCCACCTACAGAGAAACAGTGGAAATAGGCATAATGTAGTCTTACATATATGTGTTTGAGTGTATATATGTGTATGCTTATGGATATCTATGCATATGTATGTATGTATATGTATATATGTAAGTTTATGTATATATACATACATATACACACATGTGTGTGTATATACACACATGTGTGTATATGTGTGTATGTATGTACGTATCCACACTTAATTGTAGCCTTCTGTGGGTAAGGGTGGGGAGAGGAAGAAGAAAAAAAAACAAAGTAAAAAGTGCACAGCAGAGGACAAAAGAAAACATAAGGAAGCAAAGAAAAGATAGTTTTGAAAATAACATGTAGTATTTATTATACAGGTTTTCTTGAAATTGAAATTTATTGCTTTATATTGAATCCTCTCTTATGTTCTGCTGTGTACATGGCAATTTTTTTGTTGTTCTTATTTTGTATTTAAGTTTAAAATAAACTCAAATAACAAAAATGACAAAAATGACAATAAAAAACATACAAATATTCCCCTCCCTCAAACAACAACAACAACAACAATAACAAATAACAATGATGATGATTAGAAAGAGAGTAGATATGGGGAATTGGGAGATGAGAGAAAAAAACTCAAAGGTTGCTTTGCTTCAAGAGATCAGGTGTCTTGGATCATTGATGTCAAAAAGGAAATCCTAAATATGGTATCAGGACTTGGAAGAAGAGTACTGAAAGGGGAAGGGGAAGAGAGACAAGACAGTAAGTAGGAGCATATTAGTGCAGTCCCCTCAGGGGAGGTGCTACAGTATACCAACCAAGTGAAATATACTAGTTTGCTACAGTATACCAACTATGTGAAAAGCTTAGTTTGCCATAACTAGCCAACTTAAATTTTCAATTCACAAACGTATCTAACTCACTGGTTGAGAAGCTTCGATCCAGAGGTAACGAAGGCAGTTGTGAAGTTAGAAGTCATTTATTGAGACGGTAATTTTGCTTCTGAGGTTAGGTTGAAAAGAAATGGTAGCAGTTTCTCCTCTGTCCCCTGTGTCCTCAAGGAACATGACATGCAGTATTAGCCCAGTGATTCTGATGGCTTATTTTGTTGACTGAGGTGGAATAATCAGACCATACCTCATAATGCAGACACTTCAAACATCTGTCCAAGACTTCTATCCCAGAGGTACTGAAAATAACTCCTGCTGAAGCTGATATGAATTCTGGCTGTGACTCAGGAAACCATGGGAGTGAGTGGGTTTGTAAAGCAGGTTTCTGATACACTTGTCAAGAGTGAGTTCAGCCTCCCAGGATAAAATATAGCCTGCCTTTTATTCCTGACTCTGACAGTGACTCGTTATGAGGTCTTGTGCAAATCACTTAATCCTGTTAGTTGCCAGTTCTCCAGCAATCCTACTTACACCAGTCTCTCAAAGATGTTGTGGGAAACACAGAATCACCCAAATCATAGAACTGGAGAATTGGAAGGAACCTCTGGCCATTTAGTGCAAACCCATACAAGAAAAGAATGATCTAAGAGCTTTATGGTCTTTGGATGAGGGCTGCTATGCAAATGCAGTCATTTACATTTCATGGCTCACTATTTCATTGCTCAGCAACATCCCACACCCCTCAGGCAATACTGCCTAATAAATAAAGATTTCTACTCATGGAACAGTCAAGAAAAGGAAGTCTATCCTTAATGAGGCTTTGGGAAAGGCATATCCTTTGGGAAACCTCATGTCCTGATTTTTGGTTTAAAAGATATGGTTACTTGTGGGATGATGAGCTATAAGTTCATGGGGAAAGGACATTCTTACATTATTTTAGTAAATGCCTTTGTTTAGAGCTAAAAAAATACAATACCTCTCCTGTTCAATTTTTCAAATACATTATTAACACCTATGTCCAAGACACTGTGGTAAGTGCTGGAGATGCATAGAAAACAAACAAACAAACAAACGAACCTTGCCTTCAATGAGTTTGCAATTAATGAAACTGAATCAAAATGAAAGAGTACATGTCCAATAATGAGAGGTAATAGGATTTTAGACTGAGAGCTGGAAGGACCCTAGACACCATCTAGCCTAACGTCTTCATTTTATAGATGAAGAAACCAAGGCACAAGGAAATGGTGATCTGGGAAATGACACACAGATAGTGTCAGAGGTGGGATTTGAACACAAGTCCTCTGGCTGCAGAATCAGTGTTCTTTTTTCTATGCCACCTAGAATGTGACAAAGGGACAAAGTATTCTTAGAAAATTTGAGAAGGGGAAGATCGTACTATATTATCTCTCTGGCCCCTTCTAACCATAAATCCTATGCTCCTATTTTCAAACTAGGGGTAGCTAGGTGGTGTAGTGGATAGAGTGCTGGGCCTGGAATCAGGAGGACTCATCTTTATGAGTTCAAATCTGATCTCAGACACTTACCCACTGTGTGACTCTGGACAAGTCATTTAACCCTGTTTGCCTTAGTTTCCTCATCTGTAAAGTGAGCTGCAGAAGGAAATGGCAAACCACTCCAGCATCTTTGCCAAGAAAACCCCACATGGGGTCAGGAAGAGTTGGACATGACTGAAAATGACTGAATAACAGATGACAATTTCTTTAACAAAGTTAGGGAAGATAAAAGGAATAGCAGGTGTGAGAAAGAGGGAAATGTGTAGTGTTGTACAATGTTAAGCAATGTTAGGGTAGCTAGGTGGTTCAGTGGATAAAGCATGGGGCTTGGAGTCAGGGACACTCATCTTCCTGAGTTCAAACCCAGCCACAGACATTTACTAGCTATGTGACCCTGGGCAAGTCATTTAACCCTGTTTACCTCAGTTTCCTTGTCTGTGAACCTGAAGAAGGAAATGGCAAACCACTCCAGTATCTTTGCCAAGAAAACCCCAGATGGGGTCAAAGAGTCAGACATGACTGACTGAATGACAAACCGTCAAGCCAGGGTTTTTAGTGAAGTGTCCAGGGAGGAGGAGGTATTTGAGCTGGTGGGCATTTAAGGGCAACTTTCCCTGAGGTTTAAACCTTAGGACTCAGAAAATGTCTAGATAGTTTCCTTATATCTCCAGCTTAATATGAATAAAAGACATGGGGGTGGGGCTGGAAAATGTGATAGTTTTGTGTAGTGATGCCTCCAGTTATTCTGAGAATATGTATGCCAAAGGCAGTTTCTAGAAAGCCTCATGGCAACTCTTGACAAGGATCTATTTATCTTTCCATCCCACATTCTTTTATATTGGCTGAAAAACTCCTGCGTGATGCTTCACTAGGTGTGTAATCACTAGCCTTTCCATCTAGATGCAAATCTCCTGTTGTATGGAGGCAGCCAACATTAAAAATGAGCCCTTGAAGCTTACTCCCATTCAGCTGTTTTGTCAGATAGACACACTGAATAGGTGTATTCCCATAGCACCAGAATCCTTTGGGAAAGGATGTTTTTACCTCATGTAAGGTGAAAAAACTGACGGATTTGTCCAGACATCTGGGAGTGATTAGAAGTCTCAGGCATCCAAGGCACTAGCGAGCTGAGGAGGCACAGTGGACAGAGCCCTGGTCCTGGAGTCAGGAGATGTGATGTTGCTTTTGCTGTTGTTCAATCATGTCTGACTCTTTGTGACTCCATTTGGGCTTTTTTTGGCAAAGATACTGGAGTGGTTTACCATTTCCTTCTCCAGCTCATTTTCAGATGAGGAAACTGAGGCAAACAGGGTTAAGTGACTTGCCCAGGGTCACCCAGCTAGGAAGTGTCTGAGGCCAGATTTGAACTCACTAAGATGAGGCTCCCTGACTCCAGGCCAAGTGCTCTATCCATTGCATCAGGAAGACCTGGGTTCAAATCAAGCCTTAGATACTTATTTGCTATGTGACCCTGGGCAAATCACTTAGATTCTTTCTGCCTCAGTTTCCTCATATGTAAAATGGGGGAATTAATAGCACCTACATCCCAGGGTAGGTGTAAGGATCAAATGAGATGATATTTGTAAAGTACAGTTATCCCTTCTACATTGCAGCTTTCCCCACTGTGGTTCCAATATATCTCAGGTTGATATAAGAAATTAAATAGGAATTTTGGGGGAGGTTTGCAGAAGCCACAGATGACATACAAAGGCCAGCAGACAACATGAAAAAAGTTTAGAAACTCAGAAATGCATAAATATAAGTATAGTATTGTATAATATCAACATATTTTACCTTTCAATACCATAATGATTCAGACTTCTTCTCTGGTACAAAGGGAGGGCCAAAAAATTTTAAGTGGATTTTCCAGATCATGGAGGGCACTGGGATCCTAACCCCTGTGATGTTAAAGGGATAATTGTACTTTGCAACCCTTAAAGCATAATATTAATATTTTTAATTTTATAGGAATATTCTTTCAATCAATTAATCAATACGCATGAAATAAGCACTCTTGTGCACACAGGACGCTTTATCATTATTCTGTACATTTCTACTATCTGTCACCATGTCTAAAATTCTCCGCTCTTTCCCTTTTCAGGCTTCCTTTAAGATTCAGTTTAAACCACATTTTTTTCAGATGGCCTACTTTCTTCCTCCTTCCCTCTGAAATTACCTTTAATTTACTCTGTATAAATCTGGTAACATATTTCCTTTGTTAGAATATGAGCCCCTTGAGGGCAGGAATGATATTTTTGCCTTTCTTTGTATCCCAACACTTAGCATAGTGCCTGGCACATAGTAAGTACTTAATAAATGCTGACTCATTTATTGTCTGCTTGGTGCCAGGTACCTAGTATATGTATGTGTGTATATACACATATATATGTACATAAGCACATACACACATGTGTATGTATATAGAGATGCAGGTATCTATGTGTGTATGCAGATGTATATATGTAATGCATATATGCATACCTATAAATACATATATGTATACATATATTTGTATATGTTAGTATGTACATTGAGGATACAAATGCAAAAGTGAGAGAGTTCCTGACCTCCCTAAAGGAGCAGACATACTACTGGGAAACAACACATATGTTTATAAGTAAGCATAAAATACAAATAAGGTAAATACAAAGAAATTTCAGGGGAACATTTGTAGCTGGGGAGAAGGGTGGAAGGGAAGAAGCATTTATTAAGCACCTGTTACATGCCAGGCACTTTGCAAACATTATACCATTTGATCCTCAGAACAACTCTGTGAGGTCAGTGCTACTATCTTCATTTTACAGATGGGGAAATTGAGGCAGACAGCTCCCAGGTCCATACAGCTGATAAGTGTCTAAGGTTAGATGTGAACTCAGGGTTTCTTGTGTTTAGGCTCAGTGCTGTATCCATCGCATGTTAGCTGCCTCAGAATAGAACATGTAAGAGATAATATTCAATCTGAAACTTGAAAGGAGGATTTAAGAGATGGAAGTGAGGAGAAAGTACATGTCAGGCACTGGGGATAGCTTGCAAAGTCACAAAGATAGGAGATAAAATGTTTTTTATAGAGACCAGTAAGTAGACCAGCTTGGCTAGGATGTAGAGTGTATGAAGGGTAATACTGTGTATTTAGCCTAGAAAGCTAAGCTTGAACCAGACTGGGAAAGTCTTTCTTTCCTTCTTTCCTTCCTTCCTTCCTTCCTTCCTTCCTTCTTTCCTTCTTTCCTTCTTTCCTTCTTTCCTTCTTTCCTTC